>NC_061483.1:27592511-27892511 GCF_022539355.2 Hippoglossus stenolepis | reverse complement strand
TGTAGTTACACATAATTTCTGCTGCCAGAAAACAGAAACAAAACAAAATTCAAATTAATGCGATGCTTCTGCATGATGCCCACACAGAGAAAAACTCACAGCCTCCTTTTGTTTAACTGAGCTCCCATGAGATATACAGAAACCAGCACTCTGGAATATATTTTCACTTTCAGGATAAAGGGTAGGAACTAAGCCACCATCAGAATTTGTTTTACCTCTGTCGAGGAATGATATGAGAACACAGATCTTGACCTTTGACCACTATTTCCCACATTAAAGGACTAGTCACTTATTAAATCATCTATTGTATGAACAATGCTATGATATCAATAACAGAATATTTCTCATAAATTCAAAGTGACCTGCAAATCACATTGAAATCTTATTACAAAGCACAATGTGACAAGTGAGTAGAAATAAACAGCAATCTGTATTTCAGTGAAAATAACACTGCATGCAGGAAAACCTTTTTTTTTTATCTGTTATATTTTAAACTAGTAACACCCTACTGGTTCAAAACTGTCTTTGACTTCAGGTATTGTCAAACTATGGATGAATGGCTGTTCAAAAACATAGACACACAAATAGCTGCTGCAGACTTTAGTAGCACGTGTTAATTTAAACTTTGTCTTGACAGATACTCTATTAAAAGCAAAGGGTCTTCAGCTATTTTTGCACATGTTATTGTAAATTCGAACTCCAGCTCATGTAAAACTCAAAAAGTTTATTTCCCTATAAACTAACAAACTTCAGGCTCCGCAAGCAGCAACCTTTTAAGCCCTGCTGAAATTAAATCCATACTTTTTACCTGCCACAGTGTGTCTGCACTAGTTACGTGACCTGTCCTCTCCCTGGAGAAACAAATAGGTCATATTGTCCTGTTTCATCATCTACACTCGGTTGAAACGCTCAGAGATACCTTTCCTCCTCCACGACATAAATAGTTCGAAATATCTCAACAATATGCAGGATCTTTGATTTCCTCAAAGAAGTGAATCGTGGCTAAAAATACATGTAGCTTACAGCACAGCAACATTATAAGACTAGAGGTAAAACACCAGTGGTTGCTCGCATTGTCTAGACTGCTCTTCAACAAGTTTGTCAAGGCTGTCTTACTCCACCACAGACAGCTCTGCTGCTGGCTGCAGCCAGTCAAACACATCCCGAATCCCGAGGAGCTCCCTGTGTGTTTGCTAAAGCGTACCTCTCTAATTCCCTTCATCCCCAGACTTAATAATCCATTTAGATGGACTTAAAGCACTAAAATGTCACAATACTGTGAGGTGATCACTTCAAATAATGCTGTTTTCAGGGAAGATTGCTAAACTCTTAACTGTTGTTGCAATGTGTTGCTGCTAATTAGCATTATGTTTATAGTAATAGTTCACCATATTGCTAAAGTTAACTACCATGTGCACAGATAACTCAGAATTTTGGAAATAACGTACACCAAAACTTTCGATATCAAAAATCTAAAAAACACTTCATTGGAAAAAAATGTTGCTCTTCGCAGTGGGCATTTTTACATGACTTATATTCCCATCCCTCAAAATTCATACTTCTCTGGGACATTCATGTCTGCCTTGTCAAAGTAACGTTGTCATGGTAATAAGATCAGGCTGTGTATAAACTCTCTAGCCCAGTCAGTAGAAGTTGTTTCAGTACTCTTCACTCTCCATTATTTTGTGAAGCTGTATATTTATACTTTATTGCATGTTTGATAGTAAATTGCGTTTTTAAAGTAGCTTTATTTTTATATTATTAGCTGTTATTATTCTTCTTTGTTATTTTTCAACATTTGTATGAAATTTATTCTTTCAAATCAGTCACCGTCTTGGATTCTTATGTTTTTTGGTCTTTTTACCAGTTTGGTCATACATTGAGAATGAAATCTGTCCAATCAACAAATGGGAAATACTACAGATATAATATATGAAAAACAAAACTGACCTCTCATTGGTTTATGAATATTGGGGAATCAGCAGGATGTGATTCTTATTTTATTGCACATTATGAGAACTGTGAGATTGAACTTACATTTGTATACTACTGGGATGGATGTACAAGAACGTCAGGGGATTCCAAGCAACATGCAATCCAAATTCCATACCCATTTTAAACATGCAGATACAGTTTCTACTTTTCTTCTTCATGAAAACACAATGAAACCAAACAGGCAAATCAAATATTTCTGTCTAACAGAGCTCATTCTTCCCTCTTTCTTTTCCTTCTCATTGGAACAACAGGCTTGCACAAATCATAGAACCATTTTGCTGACTCTGGCTCCCTCTTTAGTCCTCCCAGTGGTACCTTTGATGAGGGCAGTCACTGTTGTCCCAACCAATCATTGGGGCTTTAGGTCACCAGTCCCACACCAACAGTGGTGTGTGTTATCATTACCATCATCAGCAGCACCTATGAACAAGTACTCATTTTCTCAATAGAAGTTTCAGTAAAATGTGATTGAACCAGAAGTCTTTTAGTTAGGGCACATACGTCTGTCTATAGTCACTGCCTGACATTACAGTGCACAAGGTTTTGTGACAGGAAATCACATAACTGTGTCCTAGTAACAAACATGTGGTGCCAAGATTTGTATGCTATACTTTTCTCTATAGGAGGTTTTATCAATATGACTGTCTTTTTCTTTGTTACCTTTATTGGACCTTGGCCATGACAAGCATGTCATTGTGCCATCAGATGCAGCAAGATGTTCTGTCATTGCTACTAACTCTGAGCAGTTCACACTAATTTCCAGTTGTCCACTTCCACACTGATATCTGACATTTTCCCACACACCAGCTACATTTTTCAGGTTGAGATGTGAATCTGATAATATGGACATGATGTGCTAGTAGTCAAACAAGGGCGTTTGACTACTAGCTTAATACTTCCTGGATGTAATCAGCATCAGATTTAGTTAAAGATGCTTCTCTGTTGCTTGTGTCCAGTTGACCACCAGAGAAGGATTAGGAGCAGATGCTGGACAGGCAACAAATTGAGGATCAGGAGCAGGTGGCAGCAGGACAACCAACTAGGTACAGGACGCAGACAATCAAGGGGTGGGAATTGGCCAGACTGCTGACTTAAAAACCAGGGGCAAGATTTACATCTGTTGACAGGGGAGCAGATTGGCTGTTGGCCACAATCAGACAACCTGTCGTCCAACATGCAAACAGGCCTAAACACCCTAACTGTAGCTGCTAAAGCTGACTTCAGGTGAAGGATCCCCAACATCACCAACTGGGCAGTTGACTGGGAAACAAGTTGAGTGCAAGCATGGTGGGAGTTAACCGGCCGAAGACTTGAAGGTTAGCAGGCTGAAGTCTAGCCAGCTGGGAGGCAGAATTGTGGCTAAAAGGGTGGAAAGCAGACCTTTCAGCTGGCAGACCAGATGCTAACTGGCTGGGAATCAGGGAATGCCCATTTCAGAACTGTGTGTTTGTCATTAAAATGTCTCTGAATCCTCACACAGAATTAGGGTACATGACAGTTCATACAGGTCTTGTTTGAAAGCGTCTGCTGTGTATGGCATTAGTGAGTTCATAGTTTGTTTTATTTATGTCTTCTTATATGCCAAGTATACATAAGTCAAAATAGCATTGTATTTGTAGTCTTTTCTTTCTCTAAACAGGTTCAACAGTTTGAAGACTCCTAGATTGGCATTTAATAATTTTGTGTCCAATGATGATGGTTTCTTGAAATTTTTTTTCATAATACACACGGAGCAATGCTGTCCAATTTATTGGTTAACAGGATATTTCACCCAAAAATCTAAATCCTCTCATTATCTACTCACAACTATGCCAATGGAGGGGTGGGAGAAGTGTTTGAGTCCACTTGCCTACCTCTCAACCAGACTATCATTTACACCATGTTTTTAGCCTAAATTTCCTCTGTGATCCTCCTCGGAGCCACGTTCACGTTTTTACGCACACACCGGAAACACGCACATGCTGCACACAAGTTCTCACCTAAGGGTACACGCGGGGTGCGCGTTAGCATCGCTACGTCCGGTATCGGATTTTTAGGCTTAAAACATGGTGTAAACGATAGTCTGGTTGAGAGGTAGGCAAGTCTTTGTTAGGGTTTGTTTTTAGTTGGACCCCAAAGCAGAGACTGGAAACCATATCGGAACTAAGGCAGAGTTTATTGAACAAAATAGGCAGAGAAAAACAGGCTGTGGAGGCAGGGTGCTGGCTGGCTGGAATATCCACGAGAGGACATCGACACTGAACACCAGGAACGGGAAGGACACGGCACGGGAAAAACGCAGACGAGCGACAAGGCACACGGGAGGTCTGGGTTACACGGAGGGAAAAAACACGGATTAGTTACTTTCAAACAAAAGGACTAGAGAACCGAGGGAATAACATGCGGATGCGCTACCGAACAAGACGGAATTATCTGGTAGCGTAATGGAGTCAAGACCAGGCTTTTATTGAGAGGTGATGAGATGAGTGAGAGCAGGTGTGCCTTGTCAGCAGCAGCAGGGAAGCCAGCCACACCCCCTGCCACACACACGACCTGCAGGGGAAGAACAGAAAGGGGAGGGGGAGAGAGAGAAAACCCCAAACAACCAAACACAGAATCATCACAGTCTTAACTTAAAAAAAACTGAGCAGAAGCACAAAGTAACACAACAGACCCGGACAGAAGTCCTTTTATAGCGAGATACAAAGACTCCAATGGGTGGATCATTCCCGGCCCAACCTATCCCAGGATTCATTGAGCTTGACAAATTGTTTTTCAAGGAGATAATGATACCGGTAAGTGACGATACATCCAGGTTTTCAACTCAACTGAACAGCTAAAAGTACACATGTTAAAAAACCAAGGGGCATTCAAACTTTTTATCGCGTTCAACTTCAGCTGTGCTGCTAGGCAATAGCAAAATCCTCTGTAGACCACAAGGACTTCCCGCGAAGGATGCAGCCCCTGGTTTGAGACAGCTAAAGAGAACTGGAAGCAGAGAGACTAAATACACAAAGCTTATTGGACAAAGGTGAAACACATCAGGGGCGGAGAAGATGATCACAAAGGCAGGACAAATTACAAAGAAAGGAAGTAAAGGCCCATCAGAAACGCAAGGTAAGAGTTATCAAAATAAAATAGAAAATATAGAGTTTTAAAAAAGTCCCTTTTATAGTCCCTTAAAGGGGCAGATCAGGACATTCCCACCCTGGCAATAATTACTTATTGCATACCAGCTTCTTTGAATTATAAATCACAACAGACAAAGTGAAAGGGGAAAGCTAAATATGAATAAAGACAGAAGAGGCACACGTGAGTGGAGGGGGGGAAAAGGAAAACTGACAGGTATGGAGTGAGAAAGAGCAAGGGCTGAAGGGAAGCAGGGGAAAGTGGCATGTGGAGGGTTTGTGTGATGGAGATGGAAAAGGACAAAAAAAAGGAGGCAGTTTCAGTGAGAGTGATTGTGTTGTGTGTGGAGGGTGGGTTTACCGAGCCAACAGAGCAGACGACGGGAAAGCGAACGACTCTGCAGCTCTGAAAACAACAATAAGCCTTTCTTCATCACGCAGTATTGTTTTTCTGCTGAGGTGCTGGTAGCCTGTCTAAGTGCTCTTGGTAGGGATGGAGCTGAATGAGTCATCTCATCCATAATGTACTGTATGTTATTTGTGTTGGTCATGTACGGGACTGATGCTGTTCCTTCCTGCCTTTCCCCACGTACTTGCTGGCATCTCATCCATTCATTTTCTAACTCCACTAAGAAGTTTGAAAATGAATGGATTGTCATTTTCATTAGTCAAATAATTTACATTTAACAGCCGTGAAGCAAAGTTTTTATTGCTTTTTGTGAAATAAAGTGTATAATTAAACCATCAGCTAATTAAACGCTAAATTTTCTTACTAACAATCTGTTTTTACAGGCCAATCTCAGAGCCTCTTGTGAAAACAATGTCTATGTTTGCCATAAAATATGTTCCTGGCACACCAGGCTGACAGCAGCAATCTTTTTCTGAAGAATGCAAAGAAAATCCCCCTGGTCTTTTATCCTAAACGGTCAGATCCTACAATCATTCAATCCTGATGTCCCATGTTGTTGGACCCCTTGATTCCTTAAGCGACAGCTGCTACACCACACACACACTTTATTTCTCACTATGTATTCTCCTCATCTCTGGAGAGCATCGTTCTGTCATTTCCTTCCTGCAGCCAGCCTTTTCATCTTTTCCACTCACATCTTTGCCACACTCACTCTCCTCTCGCCTTCTGTCTCACTTTTTTTCATCACATCTCTCTCTTTCATCTTTCACCTTTCTCTTCATTGGGCCATTGATCTTTCTGGCTCTCACCTTGCTCTCTGCTGAGCACTCTTCTTCTAAACTCCTCTGTCTCTCTTCTTTCCCTCGCTTGACCTTTCTTATCTATTTTTTTTTGCCTCTGCTTCTGGTTCGTTAAAAAATATCAAAACATTGTTGTCTTTGTCGTTTCTCCTTCTGTCTCTGTCTGGCCTCTATGTCGCTCCCTTTCTCTTCTTCTACGTCTCTGTCTGCCCTACAGATCATCCAGTCGGGCCTCCTGCCAGGTTAAACCAAACCTTCACCGGCCAGGTGGTACTCATACTTTAGATAAAGAACCACCGTGTGCATGTGGGTGGGCATGAGTGTGTGTCTGTATAGGTCTATTTGATTGTATTTGTTGTGGATCTCCCTCTGTGCGTATGGTTTGTGTTTGCATTCGTGAGTGTGTGCATGAGTGTGAGAGAGAGAAAACACTGAGCGAGAGGTTTGATTCCACTGTATTTCTCTCCTGGAGGCATTTGCTACCTTCTTCCAATCTCTCTGTTTATCAAGCTAAGATGCTCAGCAAGAGGCTGCTGAGGCAACTAGATAACACCACCCCAACACACACACACACACTAACATTCCCCCATCCTCCCTCCCAGCATCCCCCTTCGCAGCATCTCTGTCAACAGCCAAACCCAATAATATACAGAAAAGTACACAAACACACACAAATCACACAAACACCCATGCTTCTTCTCCTACACATCCTCCCTCAGACGCCTGCTGAGTGCTGTGCTATCCTAAGGCGGTGTGGCAGGCGCACATATGGGCTTAAGATGTGAAAGAGAAGGTAAAAAAGGGAGGAAACATAATAACAGACTCTATCAGCAGACATCCACTCTCCCTTCACTTGTCATTCAAACGCCATCTACCAGAGGACCTAATGTTTTCACTCAGAGACACTCTCACACTTCCAGCTGCCAAATTGGGTTTGCGCCTCAGTTTACGAAGCGTACCAGCTGCCAGATTTCGCAGAGTTGGCTCCCAATCAAAAAGAAGAAAGCATAATGTTTCAAAAGATGCATAGTTTTGCCTAATTTAAGGAGGACAGTCTTTTAGAATTCCTGGAGAAGAATTACTCTGTGTCCATGTGTCAGAAAGCTTGTCAGACTATTGATAGGGAGTGAAATAACTATTGTGACATTGTTTTCCTTCCAGAAAAAATTGGACATGAAACTTTTCCTGAAGATGTTTTGAAAATCCAGCAATGTCTGTGCATGCACGCTGGACGTTTTGACAAGAACAATCATGAAAGTCAAGAAAATCCAATTTAAAACCTTTCTAGACATGTTGTCCAACAGACTTTAATTAAAGCTCTAAATTTGCCATTTTTTTAAATTTTCATCAATATGCCAATGAGATTAGTAAATGCACAACAGCATTTAGACTATAGTGACATACTAAAGAAATATAGTCTTGGATTATGTCAGCAAAGTAATACTTAATTCCAGTCAGATTTGACTTGATGCAAATATTTTTTTTTTGCCTCCGGCTGGGACGGTTTCTCCTGCCTGTGAAGCCCAGAAAACTGACTGAAGAAAACTGGAGCCACCAGACAGCTACTGGTTATAGACTTTGCAAATTAAGGGATGGACTTTTAATTGAATATGTTGTGGAGGTTCTTCAGGACAGAAATTCAAGCTGGTGAGTTCTGGATGTACTGGATGTTTATTAGGGCCTGTGGAGGAGAAGGTTCCATCCAGAATGCAGTAACATTAGTCTGAGCACGAGGAGGGGGAAGGATTTCGGTGGCAGCCAGGCAGAGGGAAAGCCAGGTTTCTCAAGTCAGGGGGAAAAAAAGGGGCTTCAAAGATGAGAAGATTACTTCAAGGTTGTGGATGTGTGGGAAGGGAGACAGAGTGGAGCTGTTGACCTTGTGCATTATAATGATTGCAGGGGGATTAATCGGTTTAGGTTGAGAGTTTTTATGCATGACTTTGTCTAGTCACTTGATCAGGTTGGAGTGAGGTTTAGTGGATATGAAAACCTGTACATCACGTCCAGCTTGCTTGTCTTCTTCCAGCCTGGCATTGTTTTTCATGGTCTTGGCCAAACTTCTTAGTATTAATGGGAATTTAATTCTACTGCAGACACTGGCAGACACTGGCATTTTAGGCAGTAGTGATAGATGTGGACCTGGCAAAAAAGTGGAAAAGCTCAGTGTGGAAGAACTTACTGCCCTTCACAAATTTCTATACCTCACCCCATCCAACACGCTTTGGATGAACTGGAACACTGACTCTGAGCTGGGCTTTATTGCCCAATATCACTGTCTGACCTCACCAATGCTCTGCGTGGCTGAATGGGAACAAATCCCTTCGGTCAGGTCTCAATATCTGGTGAAGAGCCTCAGAGGACAAGCTGTGGTGGCAGCAGGTTCATGGTCATGGGTTTTGGAAAGGGCATGTTCAATATGGATGGGTATGTTTGAGTGTGCACATCCTTTTAGCAACTTAGTATGTGATTTTAAAATACTGAATCAACCAGTGACTGTTTTCCCCATGCCAGTTGCAGGATATCCACATATATAATGATAGAGAGGTTGACATGTAGACTGTTGCCTCGCAGCGAAGGGGCCCACAAGTTTGAGCCCCACTGTGACTTCCTGGGTCCTCTCTGTGTGGAGATTGGATGTTCTCCCGGTGCCTGTGTGGATTTCCTTAGGCTACTCTGGCTTGCCTCCCACAATCCATTGACATGTAGGTTAAGTGAACTGGAGAGTTTAAATTGTCTGTAAGTGAGTGTGACTGTCTGTCTATCTGCTGCATGTGAGTTAGCCCAGTGATAGACTGACAGCCTGTCCATAGAGTACCCTTCTTCCAGTCTCACATAACTCTAGATAAACTAAGCTGTATAGAAAATAAATACAACTGAAGTAAATGATGAACACTTCTTCAGACGTAAAAAAACCCAACAGAACAAAACCATAAAACTTCTCCATACTGCTCCTGAGGTGTCATCCAATTGTCCGCAAGCTGCGTCATTCAAATTTGACTCAAAACTACGTCATTTACACCAATCTTTTTTTTTGCCTGAATGTCCTCCTTTACTGCTACAGTTCTCACTAGAACTTGCGTGTACTGCGAGAAGTCTGGAATTAGTAATCTTCAGGTCAAGTCAAAGGAGTTGACCAGTAAAGGTGGTTGGGGCATCTGATTAAAATGCCTCCTGGGCGCCTTCATTCTGAGTTTTTCTGGGCACAACCAAATATGAGGAGACCCTGGGTAGACCCAAAACTCACTGAAAGTATAGTACAGAATATATCCCATTTGGACTGGAAACGCCTCATGATTCCCCAGGAGGAGCTAGAAAACATTGCTGGGGAGAGGGATGTTTGGAATACCCTGCTTAGCCTGCAGCCACTACAACCTGACCCCGATAAGCTGAATAAATGGATGGCTGGATGGATGCCTGTTTCAAGAAATACATTTCCTTGGTTATCTGAGAAAAACTTAGAACTTTGCTTTTTCCAGCAGTAGCAAACAATAACAGCATACTTAAGTGATAGTCCTGTTTTGAAAAGATCCGTCTATCAAACCCTCACACTATTTTATGCAGTTTATTCAGTCAAACCACTGCACACTCTCAAACTCATACTCAAACAAATTTGCACACACAGGCGCACAGGCACTGTGCTGTTTCTGACGGGTGCACTGATGCCACAGGTGCAAACTGTGCCTGTGTGCACATGCTGGTTTTTCTCAACACACCGTTGTGGTTTAATTGAGTTGAGCATATGAAGTGCATCTATGTGTGTGATGGTTTGACTTTCAAACCTACAAGGAACTGAAGAGGGTTCTTATACTGTGCTGAAGTGAAAAACACACTTTGTGCCACCTGTGCCTTGGCCTGTGTATTTTCATTGACTATCTTGCCACCTTCAAATGTTACTTTGTGTAAAGTAATTCGGTGGGATTCATAGTGTTTTCTATGGAGTGACCTGAAGTGAATTTTCTCTACGTATGAGTGTAAAGTAGAGAGCAGTGAAGAGAGAACCTGTGAATAAAAAAAAAGTAAATGGCAGAACAAACTGTCAGGGTTTAGCTGTTTGTGTTATTGGTAATTTTCATATGTCAGTTAGATGAGGAACCCTACCATCAGAAAATCCACTGCCTTAACTGAAGGGAACAAAAATGGTAAGTAAGTGATAGCCAATAGGACTTTTTCACAGAGCATCATTAAACCACCAAAGGAGTAAAAAGGTATAAACCATGCGTGATGGGGGACATTCTGGTATGTATGTGGCCTGTGTGATCCCGCTCGCAAGACAATTCATTAATAACTTAAAATAGTAGAGTAACATTTCCTTCAGGGAGGTCCCTTTTTGCTGTATGTCAGCTCATGGTCAGGGTAAAGGAAACTCATACATAACATCTGTCTTTACAAGCATCATAGCAACTGACAAGAAATGCAGGTGCAGAATATGCATTCTTTTTTTGTTGAAATAAATTACAATGCTCCTTGTTTGTGGGGACACGATTGTAGAGATGAAAAACCATAAATACAGCTGGAAACATGCATCTAAACCGGATGACTTGTACGGAAAAAACACTAAATTAATAGACACAACCTGCACTTTTCAAGAAAAAATATCTGGGGTGTAAAAGTCCCATGACACAACTAGAATGTCACTCAATGGAGTGCATACCTCCCCCAAGCGTGAAAAATCATACACATGTCTAATTCTTATAGTAGAACATTTTAAAGGAAAGGAAATGATAGAGGAAATGACCTAAACAATTCTTTGGTCATAAAACACCTTTTTTAAAAATAAAATAAAAGTCTTGGATTCACCCATTAATATTCAGGCCTAGGCCCTATCCCCCCATGAAGGTTGATGAGAATCTTTTTTTTTTTTAATAGTTTTTGAGTAATCCTGCTAACAAATAAGACAGGATGATAATATAACCTCCTTGGAGGAGGAAATAATAAATTTCTGGTGAAAATTAAATGCAAAACTTCACTTGAGTAAATTAACTAAAGAGAAGGGTACATAATCTAATTTATCTTTATATCATTGCTTTGTCCTGATCAGTGACTATTCAGTTTAATACAAATGTTTCCACAGTATTCAATTGTCTAGAGCCTCTAACCTGGATGCAAACAATTTGTCCTGATAAGTGCCATTCAATTGGACATTTTCCCTATATTAAGAGAAACTATTGCGTGCAAGCTCTTATAAATGCTGATGTGTATGTGTGTGCACTGCAGTTAATGTGAACCGACAGGCTAAAAACAAACTACATGAATAAAACATAGGAGATAGTCGTTTCATCTTTGCTCTGCTTTTCCAAAGCTCATTACTTTGGCTGCAGTCTTTCTCTGCGTCTGTGTTTGCTTCTGCCTCTTTCTCTCTTCCTTCCCCTATATCTCTTTGTGTTCTTTTCAATCATACTGGGCCCAAGGGCACAACATTGAAAACCTTGGCAAAGTGTAGCACCTTCATGAGAAAGTTTTGACTGACAAAGATTTGATTTTAAAACAGGTTATTTGGGTATTTTTCAACAGAATCTATTAATCGGATTTTTTTTTTTATATTTGATACATTTGATCTATATTTAGTTAAGCGGAAATCCCTTTTAGTATCCTCAGTGTAAAATAATTTAATTAAAAATGTTTTTAATTTGCATCTGAATCTACATTAGCATATTCAACCCTGTGTATTATTTAAGGGTTAGCCTGAAAATATCGACAAATGTACATTTCAACTGACTGACGATGTATTTATCATTTTTCACCGACAGATCATTTCAGCACTGCTATGTGTATGTATCGTAAATTGGTTTTGCAGTTGCACAAGGCTGTCAGGTGATATTTAAGAGAGGAATTGTTGTCAAAGACATATTAACGTGTAATGTCAAGAAAAATACAAAAATGAAAACATGGTCTGTGCTAAGTTACAGGAGAGGAGAGCAAAAAACCCATAGAGATAAAAAATGTTGAACAAAGTTTTTTGGGAAAAAGAAACAAACTAATATAAATAAATATCTAATTACAAATAGCTGACGAGGAGGTACAATTATCACGTATTCCCAGGCTCAACAAATTGTTGATACTTGATATATCTCACTAACAAAGTCACAAAAAACAACTGAAAACAGCTTCTTTGAAAAAGGAGGTTTGTAGAACTTAATAGATAGCAACATTATTTTGAAAACACAAGCAATAAACAAACTACATGGACATAAAAGCCTCCGTTTGTAACTTTTGGCTGGTAGGCAGCAGCCTGTGCAGCCACAAGTGGTAATTTATTCTATTGAGCTCCGAGTCAGAGTGGTTAAGTGATTTCCATGTAAAGAAAACAAAGCCAATCACAGCTTAGACTGTGTCGTCCCACTCACTAAATTGAAACACAGCCAAACAGTGGATATTTCTCATGATCCCTGGCTTCTGGGACCGCATATACTGTCCCTGTAACAAAAAGAGCAAACTCTGTGCAGAATTCTTAATATTTTCAGTTTCCTTGCTGAATATTGCAGGTGAACATTGATTTTTAATAATTTCTTATTCTTTTAAATGAAATGGGGTAAATTGAGCCCTCTATGGGTAAATAGTGCCACCATTAAAAACTGATGTAAAAATGATACAAAATCCATGCCACCAATTTGACAAAGGCAAACACTTATACTTAAAGTAAAACCATATAGTTTACTGTGGTTCAACATGTTAAACATTATAGGGAAGGATTAAACTGATCTTTGTGTGTTAGCTACAGGAAGAATGGATGTGTGCATGTTCTTTTGTGTATGTACAGCATGTTTGTGTGACTTTGTAACAATTCACCTTGTTTATAATGTAAGGGAAAAATTACATACGCTATTCTAAAGGAGAACGGGTGGATCTGTCACGCTGTGTACTGGCGCCGCCCACTGACCCTCTTACAATAAACGAATAATACTTTAGAGGATCGATAACCTTGTCATCTGCCCCCACAACATATGAAAGCATATATATAATAACGAAATTAACCCAGAACGTTGCAATTAATAATCTATTTTCAATCAACCTAATTATACACACGTTGCACCTGGACGTGTGCCTGCAAACAAAGACGGGAAAGTGAACACAACCACTCAACTTCAAACAAATCACATACATCGATATTTCCCCCAAACCCCAGGTTCATATAGTCCCTCAGTTCATCAAACGAAATAGTTTGTCCCTTATAGTCCTGAATCCCCAAAAACGTAGCCCATAGTGAGCTTTTGGGTTATGCCCCACTACTGACAAAGACTAGACATCAGCTGGCTTGTGAACTGGGGGCCCCAGTCTGACACCAGGTAGTTGGGAACCCCCCAGCGAGTGAAAATGTCATTTTTCAGGACCTGACAGACCTTTGCCGTCTTAGCATCCTTCAGGGCGAAAAGCTCCACCCATTTGGTGTAGTAATCCACGACTACCATCAGCACTGAATTCCGGGCCTTGCTGAGTGGTAGGGGTCCCATGAAGTCCACTCCTATCATTTCCCCCGGAGCCTTGACCTCTCTGGTCTGGAGTTTCCCCGCTGGTTTATCATTAGAGGCCTTATACTGCTGGCATACAGTACAAGCTTGGACTTGGCTCCACACATCTTTATGGACCATTGGCCACCACGAAACCTCCAGGATTTTTAGGAGGGTCCCAAAGGGACTGTTATGAAAATAAGCCAGAAACTCTGGCACAAGTATAGCGGGGACAACCATCTGGTAATTAAATCCCCCATATTTTGAAGGTACACCTCGGTACAGCACTCCTTGTTGGTATTTATAGTGAATGCGACCAGGTGTGGGCTGCTCGATGGAAAGGCTAAGCTCTTGACAAAGTATGTCGGACTGCTGGGCGCTTTCGATATCCTGAAGGGAGCTGGGTAAGACAGACCAGTAAGATTTTGCAACAACAACACAAACGCTCCCTTCTGATAATGGTGGTGCCCGGGATAGAGCATCGGGGACAACATTACAGCAGCCCTTTTTATAATTGACTCTGAATGAGTACGGCTGGAGCCGCAGAGTCCATCTGGTCAGGCGAGACGATGTCTTAGGGCAGTTAAAGGCCGAAGTTAGAGCGCTGTGGTCTGTGAATACTTTGAATGTCTCCCCATCTAGGTAGTGCCGCCATTTCTCCACTGCCCAGACGACTGCTAGGCACTCCTTCTCTGAGGTGGAGTACCTCAGTTCAGCACCCTGCAGTGTTCTTGAGGCAAAGGCTATAACTTTCTCCTCTCCCTCGATAGTCTGCATCAGGACGGCCCCTAGTCCCACGTTGCTAGCGTCACAGTGAACCTGAAAGCCAAGGAGCGGCCGCAGCTGAGCCAACACTGGTGGTGAATGCAACATACTCTTGAGGTGTTCAAAGGGACTTGACATTGCTCAGTCCACTCCCACAATACTCCTTTCCTCTTGAGGTTATTCAGAGGAGCCACAATGTCTGCTATCCTGGGTAGAAACTTGTGGTACCAACCTACTAATCTGAGGAATCTCTGGAGACTCTTCAAGTCTGTGGGTGCTGGATAGGCTGATATGGCCTCAATCTTTGCTGGGTCCACGGCCACCCCCTCCCCTGACACTACATGCCCCAGAAAGGTTAGCTGAGTCTGAAGAAGATGGCATTTCTTCACATTGAGAGTTAGATGGGCCTCATGCAGCTTTTGGAAGACTGGATCCAGGTCTCATAGATGCTGTTCCTTAGTCTTGGAAAAAACAATGATGTCATCTATATAGACGAAACAGATTTTCCCCTTTAACTCCACAAGGACAGTTTCCATCAGCTGCAGAAAAGTGGCACCAGCGTGGAAGAGGCCTAGATGGGTGGTCATGGCGGTCTTTCTTTTGCTCTCTGCGTCCATGGACACCTGCCAGTAACCGCTCTGGAGATCCAGTGAGCTAAAATATTGGGCGCCCTGCAAGGACTCCAAAATTCCATGCACCAACGGCATTGGATATGCATCGTGATGTGTTTTGGCATTGAGACCTCTATAGTCCACACAGAAACGGGGAGTCCCATCCTTTCTTGGGACTAAAACCACTGGTGAGGCCCAGGCAGAGGAGGAAGGCTCTATTACACCATCACTGAGCATCTTCTTAATCTACTCCTCAATAACCACTTGTTTATGCAGTGATGCTCTGTAGGCTCTCCTTCGCACTGGCAGCTCATCTGTGGTCATGATCTTGTGCTTTACGACCTCAGTTGCACCAGTGGACTCTGTCCAAACTGTAGACCACTTCTGCAGCAGTGGTCTAACCACCTCAGGTTGAGCCTCTAAGAGAGGAAGGCTGGACTGCTCCATGCTAGCATTTTCTAATACCGCCATGTAGAAATTGACTATTGATTCTTGAAACCCCCACTGCAATGCATCCCGGGTTTTCGGTAAAAACTCTCTTTACACCCCACATAACATACTTCCTCAGGTGCGGCATTAAGACAATCTGGTTCGCACACATAAAGTCTAGACCAAGCAGTAGAGGCATGTACAGCTGATCATCCCTAAGTATATGTACGCTGAGGGAGATGTGAGTGTCATGGAGGGTGAGGAGCAGGTTAGTTTTCCCTAGAGCCTTACTCTCTTGTCCATTGGCTATAACAAACCTTGGGATTTCGCTCACGTTCAGAGCCTCTCCAGCCCTCCTTAGGTTGTTCCATAGGGTTCTATTCATCAAAGGGTATGTGCACCCTGAGTCAAGGACAGCATCTCCCTTTGATCCTCGGACCCTTATTGGTACCACCAGGAGGGTTGGAATGCCCAGAACAGAGGCCACATCTGCACCATGTCCACGGCCCTGCCCATGTTCAGGTTTCCTGCCGGATTTTTTGCAAGTACGGTCCGAAGAGTTTGACTGCTGTATGCGGTTCCATTAGTCTTTGGAGTTGCTCCAGTCTTTCTCTATCAAGGACCCCACCTTAACCAGCTGGTCGACCGTGGACACAATGCCACGTACACTCTTAACCTGGATTTTATTTGAAATAAACTTGTTTAGTGGTCATTAATTATACTGTCTTGTTTCGTGAAAACAGTATGTCATTACTTGATGACAACTTGTGTTAATGTGATTTTCTGTCGGCTCATAGATAGCTGCTGACCACAAAGCCTTAGCGTTAAGTTGAAACCCTTTTTTTTTTTTTCTGTCTGATGATGATGATTCCTACCAACACATCGACATGGGGATCCTTCTTGTTGAGCAGGAAGGTGCAATGCGTTAATCTTCCCTGCATCTCTATCCAGCATCTTCGAAGATAATCATTGAGGGACAAGTGGTGATGGGGAACATTGAAGACCTGCCGAGGGCTGTTTGTCTTCTATTTGGACTTGCATACGCACTTCACCTCAACTACCCCAAGTCGATGAAGCACACATTCCAGTTCATTCAACAGGTACTTCTATCGTTGGGCCAGAGTGAGCTAAAACCAAGGTTGCAAACACTGAAAAACCAACTTGCAATGTAATGAATGTTAAGTCAAGGTCACTGTGTCAATGTGGTTTTAGGTCAGTTTATACAAGATGGTCTCAAAAAAGGCCATGCACCCACAAAAACTCCAAATCCATAAGTTGCTTAACCCTTTCCACATGACTGTATCTGTCAAAAAATGTTTCTGTGTGTGTATTTTTCTGACTGTAGTTTTCTAACGAACACAAATGAATATGTTAGCACTAGATGTATACTATGTTTGCTTATACATAATGTTTCGGTCTCATATGGACAAATCCACAACCTTGGCTACATGTGAATAGTACAAAACACAAATGCACACTCAGACACACACTTCACCTGCCACTAGTGACATCATCACTTTCAGCCGTCTGGTACTGCTGACTGCATAGCCATGATGACATAACACCATCTCACCTTTGCCCACTGAGGCAGGGAAGATTTATAGAATTTGAATTTATAGAATTTGTTGTCAACTACAAATTAAAATACAATACAAGGTTCAAATGGGTTAATTCCCCCTCGTCACCATTGATAGAGGAAACGTAAAACAGTTTTTTGTTATTTTGTATTAATCAAGAATTGATTTAAGTTTAATGACAGAAAGGAATGTCCAGCCATGTGTGTTCCATGGTACAATATGTAGTGGTGTATGCTCAGGACTGAATATTGTGCTCACCTGATTGGAAAATTTACACGGTTCAAAAAATTGAGGGGGAAAGGAATGTTCAGCCACTTGTATTGTACAGTGCAAGATATAGAGGTGTATGTTTGACTGCATTTTCTACTCAGTTGATTTTATACAATCTCTAAAACAATGTTAACAAGGATATAGCAGCTATTGTTATACAGTACGTCTGTGTTCCTTCACCAAACAACGTGTTACAGGCAGGTTTTTTGTGTCTGTTTATACTTGTCTTACAAGTATTACTGTTATAAAACATTTGAAATGTTTTTTCAAGAATAAAATGCATTGGAGCATTTATATGTATTGTTTAATGTCTTACTTTTCATATAATTTTGTTTAAACAATGCATTTTGCAAACTCAAAATATGCAAAATTATATTAAACTTGAAGACATTACTTACATTAACAAATGATTTTTAGTAGTGTTAAATAATGTTGTAGTTGTTATTCCTTAAACATGTGAGTTTGTTTAACTTAAAATTAGAATTTCAATGAACTAAGACGTTCTAAAATAATTCATTTATGTTAACTAATGATTTTGAGTTCAGATTACTAATGTAAACTCGAATATGTGGACTATATCAATTAAGGTTTTATGTAAATACAACTTAACTTGTTTAGTTTGACCTCTTGTAAAAACTTAAATGGTTTAAGGCAGGGATGCCAGGGTGAAATTGGACAGGGGGCCAGATTTTTTTCAAGTGAGACCTCAGGGGGCCGGATTACACTTTCGGACTGAAAAGGCCAAACACTGACTCAACACATCGATAGGTAGGCTATTTGAAATTATTCATGAAGGCCTACACATCAATAAGAAATTGCATTGGCACCAAAATAGCCTCACAATGAGGCCTACAATTACATAGCCTAAAGCAGGAGACAGTTACCCTCTAAAAACGTAATATTTCCCTATCCATGCAAGTAGCCTACATTTATAAATTAGAAATGCAACAAAATAGACTAGGTGCCAACAAAACACATTTCCTATAAATAACACAAGTGTAAACTGTTAATTACTTTTATTATATTTATTGAAGGCTTGCACATGAAAACACGTCAATGCATAATTAGGCCAATTAAAAGCAGGCCAGGCCAAGTAGGCCTAAACGAGTCACAGAAAGTAAGCGCCAGAATAAAGTAGTCCAACAATAGGCCATGTGATTGAATATCCAGTAGGAATTAGTAAAACAAAAAGGTTCTTGAAAAAATAGCCAAATATGAGCTATCTAAAAACATTAAATTGGCTCAACAACAGATGAGGCACATTAACTTTGCCAGTCATCACCAGTCAACCCCAACCCATATTTCCACACATCCATATGCCTATATGGCACTAGCCTGGCTATCAGTCAACCCCAACCCCTTTTATTCCCTCCCACCCATATCACACTGGATTATGATAAATGGGGAGACCAGCCTACTTCAGCTACTTGTCGAAGCCAGACACCTTTTAACTTTCACCAGCTTGTCCATATCGGGGGACAGTTTCTGGGCAGTGGCTATTTTCATAACATCATTCAGATGTCCGTGTGTCAGGCGATTGCGCACTTTTAATTTATTAATATTCATCACGGAAAAGGCCTGCTCACATAAATATGTTGTCCCAAACATACAAAGTATTTTACCTGCAAAGGCCGTGAGCATTGGGTACTGTGGTGGCAAGGATTGATAGAATGATTCGATTGCAACAGATGCGTAGTTATCCTTCAACGGTGCGCAACACTGCAGTTCTATCAGTTCCATTTGGATCGCCTCTGGGACCTCGGAAGCGTCAATGGTGAATGGAGAGCGAAAAAGCGCAAAGTCCTTTTCCAGTTCAGTAAAAACCGTGAATCGATTGTCAAACGCATGCCTGAGTCCGGAAAGCAAGTTTGCGTACTTGTCCATACTCTGATGATTGACAGGCTGAGATTTTAGACAGGGGAAGTGGGCTGCATTGCGCTTGGAGAGCTGCGTCTTCCATAACGCCAGTTTACTTTGAAAAGCACGAACACTATCATAATACTCTGACAAGTTTGTTGCGGCCCTGCATAGTAACATTCAACACATTTAGGTGTTCCGTAATGTCCACTAAAAAGGCAAGATCCCTGGTCCATTCTGGGTCGTCCAATTCCACCACAGGCTTCCCTTTACCCTGCATGAACTCGGCTATCTCTGTGCGTAATTTGTAGAAATGTTTGAGCACTGCGCCTCGGCTCAACCAACGCACGTCGGTGTGATAGGGAAGGCCATGATGAATGTCGTTTTCCAATAAAAAAGCGTTGAATTGCCTATGGTTAAGTCCTCTGGCTCTGATAAAATTCACAGTGTCAATAACAACACGCATGACATGGTCCATTTTCAGAGTCTTGCAGCACAAAGGCTCTTGGTGCAGTATACAGTGAAAGTTCCAGAATACTTGCTCTGGATTAGCCGCATTTACCTTTTCTCTCAACTTCACAAATACTCCTGCCTTTCTTCCTATCATAGAAGGCGCACCGTCGGTAGCCACACTGACAGCGCGACTCCAGTCCACCTCCAGTTTGTCCAGGGCCCCGACAAGGCTAACAAACAAGTCGTTAGCTGTGGTGGTGTCTGTCATTGGCACGACTGATACAAACTCCTCAGTGACATTCAGGGAAGCATCCACTCCGCGAATAAATATCGCTAATTGGGCTACATCAGTCACGTCAGTGCTCTCGTCGAGAGCAATAGAGAATGCGATGAAGGACTTAACCTTGTCTTTTAGTTGACTCTTCAAATCACCAGAAAGTTCTTCAACTCTCTCCATCACTGTAGGCCTCGATAAGCTTATGTTAGCTAAAGCGTGTCGCTTGTCAGGACACACTAGCTCGGCTGCCTTTAGCATGCAGGTCTTGACAAATGCACCCTCTGAGAAAGGCTTGGATGCCTTAGCAATTTCCCAAGCGATGATGTAGCTTGCCTTCACTGCCCCTTGAAATGAAATGAAATGTATTGTCATTATAGGTATAACGAAATTGAGACACTCCTCTTTCAGAAACGGTGCAGTAAAAAAGAACTAAGAGTTGAAGAAGATATTGTAACGTCCCCGCTTCACAGACGACACGGAACTTCTTCTTATATTTGTAACTTTATTAAAGTTAACATGAACATGTCCACTTTTTATTCCTATCTCTTCACTCCTAACATCAACACTCGTCTTCTCCCTCCACTTCCTCATTCACCCCTGACCCGCCAACAAACCAGCCAATGAGAGCCTGTCATCCCACACAACCCCACAGCCATTGGTCAAGAACTGTCACATGTCCCACCCCGAACTGTTCACTGACCCTCAGGACATCTCAGTACTTATTCAACACAGTGTACTTAGCTGAACATAAGTCATAAC
Source organism: Hippoglossus stenolepis (assembly GCF_022539355.2). Taxonomy (NCBI): domain Eukaryota; kingdom Metazoa; phylum Chordata; class Actinopteri; order Pleuronectiformes; family Pleuronectidae; genus Hippoglossus; species Hippoglossus stenolepis. The sequence goes on along the minus strand of NC_061483.1, from coordinate 27,871,757 downwards.
AACCACATAGCAGTCAAACAGAACATAACTCAACTATCAGTTCGTTACAATATGTATAAAAATAAAACAAACCTTCGTGTGTATCTCGACATTTGGAGAATACGGCTTGCTGTTTCTGTAGCGATGATGCTAGCTCGTTTAGCTTTTGAGTCCGAAGTTGCCCTGTGTACTCGCCGTATTTCTCGGCGTGGGTCTCGTAGTGTCGTTTGATGTTGTACTCCTTTGCTACAGCCACTTGTTGAGAACAAATAAGACACACGGGTTTGCCTCCTACTTCCCAAAAGAAATACTTTTCTTTCCATCTATCCTGAAAGATGTGACCTTCAGTGTCGACCTTCCTCTTTTTTGATAACGACATCTCGATCAGCACTACCGGCGCTGCTGCAGCTGAGGCGGGCAGCAGCAACAGACCAACTGACGGATTCCACCGAAAATTTAAAAAAAATAAAATTAAAAAAATATATTCTCCCCTTATCACCCGCGGGCCGGATGTGACGTAAAGTCGGGCCGGGACCGGCCCGCGGGCCGTAACCCTGGCATCCCTGGTTTAAGGCAACGGGTTTCCACGAATTTTTCAAGTAAAGTCAACTAATTCGGGTTAAGGGTGTAGGCCACTGGCCAGCCTCGGCTTACATGCTCTGAGGATTCGCCGCACAACCTCCTCTTCTGCCATATCGTGACTCCACTTCATGAGTCCATCAGGCACTGATTGGGTGTCTGCACATTAGACCGGAGTTGCTCCTCAATCTCAGACTGGTAATCGGTGGGCATGAAAGCTTCTGTCATGGTTTTGTATTTGTATCTTAAGAAAATTGTGCCTTATAGACATAATGTGAAGTTTATATAGATCATCAAGGATCATGTGGTCGGAGTGATGCAACTATGAAAATATGTCATAGTGTAGAAACATGATCTACAACTTACCTAATAAACCAATAGTTCATCATATGGTATAAATGACGCCATGATGACGTCATATGAAATAGTTTCATTATTATTCTAATACAAAAAAAGTTAGTATTGACTGATTGGGGTATATAATTTATACAGCCAGGGTATGTTTCATCCTTCCAATGCTTCTCATTTGCTGTAGCAACCAGGAGCGGCCTTTACACCTCTTGTTGCTCATCACTGGCTAGTCACACAGTGCATAGTTAGGTCACAACAACCTGCCAGAAAAGAAGAGATTACGCTCCTTTTCCTATGACAATGCTTTTCTCTCTGAAGTCTGAATTTCGCTTTCCACTGCCATTGGTGTTCCATCATGTGTTAAAACATCTGCTACTACCACACTCCCCATGTGGTTCTGTTGGTTAATGCATCAAAGTCAGGATTCAGCACTACGGGTTTCAAGTCCTGGTTTGAACTTGAAGCAGCTGCGGAGGGAAAGATTTTATCAGCTCTAAAGTTACAGAAACTTAAAGGAAGATAACACTGGGTTGCAAAATGAATACTTACAACTGCAAAATGTATTTCTTAAGCGTGTCCTTTGTCATTATAATAGAAATCCTCGTACTACCTTGGCTGCCTCTGATTTTGTTCCGCTCTTTTTTTCTGTATTAAAAGGTCAGAAGTAACACAGTGAGTAGCTTAGAAAATAAATTATAATACACTTATTTGGAATAGGATTCAGGATATCAGCATGCATCAGGTCCAACTCTTCAACAGTCTTAATGAATGGCACATATAAGGGTTTATCAGCAGAGAACCTTTGAGAAACCCTCATCTGTGCTAAATAGTAGCAGTATACCTTCATAGAATATATTTTTATGTTTATGGTGGTCTGTGTATGTGAGTGTGTGTATGAGAAAGAGAGAGAGAGAGGGAAGGAGAGATAAATAATTTAGCTGAATCAATGTTCAATGGGATAGAGGCAGCAAGTTCAGGGCATCAAGGGCAGGGGTTAGAACACTCAGATATATCAAAGACATGGCCACAGAACTTATTTTCACTGCATTTGTTGATAACCTGTGTTCAATACCTACAGATCAAAAAGTGCAGAGAAAGTAAGTTCTGTGGCCATGGCTTTGATATAGCTTAGTTTTCTAAACCCTGCCCTTGATGCCCGGGAATTTGCTGCTGCCATGGAGTCTCAGTCGGTTACTCTTTGTCACACAGTTACCCAAAACACTCTTCTATGTGTGGGTTTAGAAATAATGTTAATTTCTATGTCAAATTGCAAAAGTAAAACGTCTGCAGTGAATAGTGAAAGCTCACGATTTATGTGGTTGCACTGTTCAGTTCAATCGACCAGCCATGACCTGACTGCCCAGTCCAGAATGACCCAATCTGGCCATTGTCAAATAAGAAGAAGTCAAATTGTGTTTGCTTTCACAATGCTAACAAGGGGGAAACACGCTGCCTTGACCATATGTGCCATTCTGTGTGGCAAAATATCTTCAAAATGTATGGTATGTTTGTTATAGGACTAGGAGGAAACAGGCAGATATGCTGTTGCCAAAGCTCGACCTCTGGCCCTGGCCTCTGTTTTTCGTTGCGTCATGTTGCCATGTCCTGGTTTCACTTTCACTGCGTTTTGCAATTTAATGCAGGCAAAGTGCCAGAAGGACCTGAATTTGGGGAATTGACTCCTGGCTATCAACTGAGCAAGAGCTTGACAAAAGACAACCAAATTTTCTTAAATATTATGAATTCATCCAAAATTGCGACAGCTGATAAGAGATAGATGCGCACTTATTATAGATTGTGAGCTTATTGTAGGCTAAATCCCATGTCACCCCTTCTCCCTACCCCTTGTTTTTCAAGGGTTATCTTGTCCTTTGAAATGGAGTGACAAGGGGTAGTGGTTGATCCTCCCCTATGAATTGGGACAGCCCTTCAAGAAGCCATCATTGTAATAACATTGTTGAGATCTTAAATCAACCAATGCAATTGCTTTCAGTTACTATATATAAATTATATAAATATTCAAATAACATCTATGCTAATGGAGCTAAATCAAATTACCAGGTAAATACTCAGGACATCATCCTGCTTTCACTCAGTATAATGGTAATGGCAATAATGGTACAGCACTATGACATTTGCCATTCATCCAATGAAAATTGAAAAGCTTGGATGCTCGGCATTATTACACGTATATATCAAAAGCTCACAGCTACAGGCTGCTACCAGTGGCTCTGTAGGCAACCCTGCCAGGATTAATTGTTATTAGAGGAGCAGTTAAGTTTAGTAACCTCGCTGCTATACGCTAGTTAAATTAAGTGTATGGTGTAGCTTCAAAGAGGGGGGGATGCAACATGAAATCATGTCAAAATACGGCATTATCATGCATAAATCAGCAATAACAATGTAACCTTACCATGCTAGCTACCAAGACATCAGCAGGTGTAACGGTAGCATTCATGAAAATGACCATAATACATTGACATTAAATTTTTATTTAAAATCCTTATTAATGAAGAAAATACTACATTTGTGAGTCTGTCTTGCCAATGAGGTCGCAAGGCCTTCTGGAACATTTTCATAACCCTTCGTTTGAAGTGTGCGTCTGAAAAATCTCAGTTTTGAGGGCTGTACAGCCCTAACACTTGCCCCTACCGCTTCATCCCACCCTACATGCAAACACCAAAGCGGAGTGGTTGGGCTTAGGGGCAGGGAGAAGTTGTGAAATGGGATTGAACCTTATTTTTTACACTGTAGTCTATTCTCTGTATATCGTACATGAGGCTGTATGAGGTAGAGATTACACACACTATTGGAAACATCCCAAAAAGTATGTTGAAATTAACATTTAGATTGTATATTGTATATAATGCTTTATATGGTATATTCTGATTGCACTTTCACATTGTATATCTTTCTTGAGGCCATCACTTTTTGTACATTATGCATGTATGGTGTGCCTCTGTGAATTCGCCCTTGTGGGATAATAAGGTTTACATTGACATTGACCTTAGACAGGTCAGGAGCATGTGATCGGCCCTCACTCCCCCATGTGCACTGCACGACACGAGAAGAGGCTGAAATTAGATCTGACTCCAAAAGGAGTTGTGCATCAGATCAAAACAAGCCCTAATCACGCCCTACTGAAGACATGTTCAGTGCTGTTGTTGGGACTACTTTGATCTTTAGTAGTTTCCAAAGATCCTGTATTGAAGGAAAATAAGAAAATAAATGGTGCCACCAAAAAATATTGCAAAGCCATGGAGAGGTTTTTCCATATGATTGATTTTGGTACCTCAGTCAAATATGTGTCATCCAACATTTATCTGTTTATCTTGTCAGAATATCTAAAAATAATGCTGCAAGTGCATTCTGTGTCAGGCCAAATATATTTTCTCTCTCCAAAAGTTCACTTTTATTGCTGTCCATTTGACTACACAGCGAGGATCAGTATAAATAATGAGGCAGTCTAATGTATGGAAAGCCAAGCAGGAGGCTCACTTCAAGAGAATTTGAAAGGGGATCAGTGTGAGACCTATTTCTCAGATTGATAAACGGCCCAAATAGCATCTGCAGCTGTCCAGGATATGCAGGCCAAACAAACAAGTTGAGAGAAAATAGAACAGATATTCATGAGCCTGTTGCACATGCAGACAAAAACAGAGGGAAAGACAGGAACACAAAGAGGAACACAGAGGAAAATCACGCAAAGAAGAGATAAATAAAGAAAGGCATGTTTGTGCTTTCATTCATTATTTCCTTTGTTTGTTCTTTCCTTGAATGATTCTGTTTCTGCATTATTATATATCAGTGGTGTTGTAACGAACAGAAAAGATGGGGTCATTGTTTTGTCTTCCCTCCTCTTTCCAAGGACAAAGGATAAAAGACAGACAGAGGGGAAGATGTTCTTTGTGGGAGAGATACATGTAGAATGTTGGCCAAAAGATGAAATATGTGCTGACATTATATTCTCATGTGGACGTGTTTATTGGAAGAGAAACGTGTTTCAATATCAGCAGCTCTTCGGGGCAATGTCACGATGTGGCTGCTCTTTGAATGATAACACACTCGTGTTGGCATGTTACCGCAGTGGAACTGAGTCCAAAATTTCCTGACCATGATGCCAGTGTTCATGTCCAGATTTCTGGAAGGATCCGTGAGGCTCAGAGACAAGGGAAAGAAATGGAGGTGATGGATAGGGTCACGGAATGCAAGATGTTGCATGCGTGTAGGGGTCTTATAGTAGGTCTTATAGGTAGAAGGCGGGCCCATTGGAGCATTTGTCCGAATGGCATTCCCACCCAGTTGGTGCTAAATGTCAAAATGATTGTAACAGTTTTATTTCTCTAAAAAGATTTATATTGAACTTACAGGAATGACAGGGAAATGAATCAGGAACACTCAAACTTTCACAATAACTACTTTTGTGCTGCCTTGAATCAAACTGCTGAACTCCCCTGGTCGCTCCAGTGGAGCTGCTCTCGGGCCAACATTAGAAGATTGTGGTTAGAGAAAGTTACTAAGCAGATGTAAGATGTAAAGCTGGGCTCTGCCATACACTTTCTTTGTCAGCCTTCACTATAAAGAATAGTTGGCATTCTTGGTGTAAAAAATGCTGATGTATACATTCACTTTGGATTTACTGCAACCCGAGCTGCTTGTGATTAAAGAAGCGTTTAACTGTAATAAGTGCAGTCTGGTTTTATAGGAAAATGTCAGTCTGCAGGATAGTTTTGTTGAAGAACTCTAAGAAGCTGTAATATAGCTTGATTTTCTATGTTGGCATGGATGGATCCTTGAACAGCTCTACCAGCACTGGCCCAAGAGCTGGAGAGGTCAGAGGGCCTCGAGACCAGAGCCTCTGAATAAGGTGACAAATGGAGCGACGCCTGCAAGCTAGTTCAGGCAGCCAACTTGAGCTGCGATGCTCCAATCATGTGACATACATCATGTGACATACTCTTGTTGTGCAATAATGCATTAAACGTGATACCATAAAATGGTGTGCCTTTCGGCATTCAATAAATTTGGTTATCAAAATAAAATATTGAATATTAATATAAAAAATATTAATATTAAATAATAATTTTAATTGATTAAAGTTGCCTCGGGGGACCACCCTTCAAAGGAAGGGAAAAGATAGCCAATTTATTGATTAAGTCTCATAAAAGTACTAACTACAAATTTGGAACTCTGATTAACAATTAAATTAATAATTATAACCAAAATTACCATATAGATAGTTAGCTAAGTTGAAGGATATAGAGTTCTTGACAGTGTAGAGGTTGGCAAAATTCACTTATGCAACATTAATAAAAAAACATTTGTGAAAGAAAAACCTTTATTATGAATATAATAAAGTATAAAAACACAAATTACTAACGGTGTACTTACTAAATAAAGATATGTATGTGAGTCAGTGTGCTTCCAAAATGGCGGTTGGCCACTCCGAAGATAACGGACTCCCCCCTTTGGAATGTTTACGACATGTGGCGGGGGTCAGAGAGATTGGTGCTGAGATATGTGTGTGTCTGTGTGTGTGTGAAATGCAAAGAAAGATTGTGAAGAGCATAACAAACTAACATTAACTTTCAAATAACTTATAACCAAAATATCACACCAACACAAATCAAACTTATAAACATCACACGGAATCGAATAAACAGTCTTTGCTTAGCCTAGTATAATTATTAAGCCCAGTTGTGTTACCCTTCCATGGAAAGGGAAAAGAGGTTGCTGTGCTGTTCGAAGTTCTGTGAAGTCGTCTTGCTGGTTTTGTGGCTCCTGCCTTTGTCGTTCTGTTGTGCGGTGCAGCAGTTTTGCTGTTTGAAGTTCTCCGGCAGGACATCGCGTCGCTGCTTGAAGGTTGGTAGAGCTTGGATTGGAGGAGGTTTCCCTCGCTCGGTGAGTGGAAAGCTACACCTCTTGCACAGACAGAGAGGTGGGTTGCGTTGAGTTGGCAAGCCAGACTTCTCCCCTCTGAGGGATCGTAGAAAGAGTAGATGTGAGCTGGAGAAGCCAGGCTTCTCCCCTCGGCGTTGCATGGAAAGAGAATGAAGAGGGGGAGACCTGGCCTTATATTAGCCCGGTGACCTCACAGGTCATGGGCCCAGAGTGACCAATAGTGGTTGACCCTTGTGTCTCCGGTCGGTTTTCACACCTCTGTGTGATGTTGAGGCACCCTGGGAGACGGAGTTCTGGAGGCTCTGGTTTTCTCCAGAACAAAGGACATGCGGCTTTAGGCTTTTGACTACACATGTAGGCCGAGCACAAGAACAATTCAAAGTGCTCACCGGCGTGAAACAGGGCTGCCTGCTTTCCCCTTTCCTCTTCCTTCTGTGCATTGACTGGATCATGGTACAATCAACCCACAATAAAAGGACTGGCATCCAGTGGAGTCTGACAGAACATCTGGAGGACCTCGACTTTGCGGATGACATCGCACTACTCTCCCATAGCCACCAACAGATGCAGGACAAATCCAAACTGCTAGGAAAAACTGCAGCTGGACTTGGACTCAAAATAAATGGACCAAAAACCAAAGTAATGCGGATAAACACCAAGAACATGGACCCAATAACCATCGGGGACCAGACGCTGGAAGATGTTGACAAATTCACCTACCTGGGAAGTGTGATAGCTGTTGATGGTGGGACAGAGGAGGACGTGAAGACAAGAATTGGGAAAGCAAGAACAACATTCAACATCTTAAACAAAATTTGGAAAAGCAAAAAAATCTCCCTCAAGACGAAGCTTCAAATCTTCAACTCCAACGTTAAAACCGTGCTGCTCTATGGCTCCGAAACCTGGAGAACCACCACTAACATCACGAACAAACTGCAAACCTTCATAAACCACTGCCTAAGACGCATCCTTGGAGTCTTCTGGCCAAACACAATTAGCAACATCAACCTGTGGGAATGCACAAAACAAGAAACAGTAGATATAGAGCTGGATTGGACACACACTACGAAGAAACACAACAGCAATAACAAAACAGGCACTGACATGGAACCCACAAGGCAAACGGGGTAGAGGACGACCCAAAAACACCTGGAGAAGGAGCACAGAGCTGGAATTCAAGAAGAAGGGGCTGACGTGGAAACAGCTGGAGAGGATGGCTCAAGACAGACGAGGGTGGAAACAATTCATCAATGGCCTATGTTCCGAAAGGAATATAAAGGCCAAATAGATAGTAGGCCGAGCTGTAGTTCACACATACCAGGTCCCAACACTCTCCACAAGTGAGGTATGTCACATGACATACCTCACTTGTATACACACCCAGCTTATCAGGTGGTCTATTTAAGCAAAGAGAAATTTCCCATAATCCCATTTGCTCGCACTGCTGCTGCAGTATCGCTACCAGTTGCTTCAGCCCCTCCACCACCCCAGCATCCACCTGTAGGCTCCGACAGGGGGTTACAAGTATTTGCTCATCACTCCCATCATTCCTATGTAATCATATGGGAGAGTGATTAAGTTGGAGCCTAGACGCCAAACACTAAACCTGTTCTACTGCTGCAATAAACGTTTGAACGTGAGTTGTCTTACTGAAATAATATTTTTGTTTGTAAATCACAGAGATCAGTTAAAAGACACAAAAAGTCCACGGAGAACTACAAAATGAAAACAAAATAAATATTGTGGGGATGGTGCACAGATGGGGGTTGGGGGCCTTTTACTTTTCTGTGAGCAGGGGCCTATTATTTCATCATCTGTCCATGGTCATATGTGTGATGTAACAATTTACTCAATCACATATGGATATGCCTGTCAGCAGGTCTTTTTTAACAGACCTCAACCCACCTCATAGGGCTGCGGTTCTGGACTAACTCTCTCTGGGTGAAGGCAGCAGCACATTCAGCTGACCAATCATCAGGCAGAAACATGGGTGACCGGTGAATGTGCCTACCTAACAACCAATAACTGATTCCCACTTGTTTATCTGGGTAAATCCTTATTTTCTTATGTTCTCATTGATTTAACATGAAATGTTTGGTTCAATTTACAAAAGTGAGTTAATTCTTTGGTCAGAGTCCTCTCTTAGGAAACAAACCACAAGACACAAACACTAAAGCAACAGTGTAGGAAATGGATTTATAGTAGCTGGACATCCCCATAACCAGCTAATTAACTTACTAACTACAGTTGTTCTGAGAGCACTCCTCATTCTGCTGAATTCCACAAAGGTAAAAACTAAGAGAACAGGGTTTAAAGAATAACTCTCTACAGAAACTCTCAGGGAGCTGCCAGATATCCGTCTCACAATAAAAGGGTTCTGACATCATAACAAAACTAAAGTGAAAACGCTCATGGAGCAGAGATTGATGGCAAATCATCACTAAATAAAAACATAATTATCTCTCTAGTGGTCTCTCTGTCTTTCACACAATACAAATACACAACACAACCATCAGGCACATACTCCCGCTCTGTCCCTTTTTTTTTTACCATCACGTCTGACATTAGTACCGAAAACTTTGACTGTCACATCAGGTGTGCCATCTAGTGCCGTTGGATGTCATTTTACAATTTTAAACCAAAACAAAATCATCCTCTAAACCAGGGCTCCAGACTAACTTTTTTACTAGGAGCACTTTAGCCCCTTACTGAAACTTTTAGGAGCGCAAGCAGAAAATTCAGGGGCACACCTTAAATCGACCTGCAACGCAATTATTCAAATTTCCCCCCATAAATAGAACAAAATGTAGGTGCACCACTTACGGCATACAACGCAACACATTCATTTTTGTTTCCATCTTAACTGTTTTACTGATAAATGTTTTGGTAAATAAATCGAAAATTTACAAAATAACAACCACAACAAAACAAATAAACATGGAACTTCTCTTACAGAAAGCCTCCTTCCCTCCCTTTAGAGCACATCCCCCTGAGGACCACTAGGGCCTGGCACCTCTGAAGGCCTACCCTTGTATTTGGGCCTTTTAGCGCTTTAGCTCTGACTGAACCTCATCTGTTCAGCCTCCCAGGCATCAACCTCCTCCAAGCTTGTTCCTCAAGACTGATTCTAATCAGGTCCTCCACTGTGTCCACATGCAGGGACCTTCTGACATGTAATCCTCTTCTGTGCTGAGAATCCTGTCACATATTATACTGAAATTAGCTATTCTGCACTTTTACTTTTGTTACTTAAAGTACATGTTGATTAGTGTTGGGTACTGCCACTGATTTCCCAAATCGATTTGATTACGATTCACAAGGTCTTGATTCGTCTCGATTTCTGATTGGATTTGATTCGATTGAATATCGATTCAGTTCGGGATATGTCAGTCTACAATACCAATTTTTCTTGGATATGAAATAAATTCTCAGAGAACTAAAGCTGTAAACTGTGCAAAGAAACCTCTTATGTGGTGCATTATTAAAAATATTATGGTAGGCGCGTCATGACAACAAATTTTGTTGGACAATATATTGTCCCAGAAATTATGTCATCGTTTTGAAACAATTTCATACCACTGAAAAAATAGTAATATTAGATCATAATCCTCCAAGTAAAGCCTTTCAAAGAGCAAATCTCCTTCAATTCTTAAGAATATTCAGTCTGACATTTCAATTAGAATTAAAAACTATTATAATATCCTCAATAAATAAACCATGAATAAAATAACCACACACACAACCAAAACAATAAATAAAATGGACTCTGGCTCTGTTAACACAAATTGCTCCTGAATAAATATTAAACATTTGTCTCAGGGTGTATGTAACAAGCTCGGTAAACCGGATGGGATGGTTATGATTTAGGTGACAAACTTACGGTCATGTATTTAGTTATTAATCAATTGTGTCGGATGATGAATCTGTGTCACTCTATTTGCTTAGAGTGACACAGTCCTGACTGTGCGCGTCACGTCTCATGTTGTACTGGAGCGAATCAAACAAACTCTAACTAAACTTCATGTACTGATCAGGTCCTAATAACTAGTGATGAGTGTTGTTGTTAATTAGTTAAAGAGAGAGCAGGTCAGCAGGAGAGTGGAGGGAGGAACCAGGAAACTACAGCTCGGTTCTGTTCTGATCAAAGTGTGTGAGTGAGTGGGGGCGGGGGCCCCGGGGCCTGTATGTGTGTGTGTATAGACTATATAGACTCCACCCCGCTCTCAGTCTGAAAAGGAGCACACACACAAAATGTTTCAATCGCTCCTGGTATTTCACTTGACAGCAATGATGATTTTAACAAAAAACGGGGGGCATATTTGCAAGTCGCAGTGGTGCGAGTAGTTTTAAAATGTACTTACACTGTCTCCAGAAACGCAAAATGTGACTATTTGGTCGCAGTCTGGAGCCCTGCTCTAAACCTTAATCAACTAACACTTTTAATCATAGACTGTACGTAAAGAAGGACACCATGTTTCCACCTCCTTCCACTGTACAAAAGTAAAATAAAGATTTCCTGGATACGGTGCCACTATCTTGTGCTGGTGACGTCATTTGGAGCCAGAGTCTACCCAGTAGTGATCATGGTGTGATCATCTTGTAGAGAGGTCCGAGTTATAAACAGGCTCGACCAACTACATAAAATCAAACTTATCTAAAGAAATGAGCACTTGAACATACATAAGTGGGATAAAAACGACATTAAATGACAGATGCCATGTTTGTAAAACCAATTTTTTTTATGTGTACCTTGACTTTGTAGTTTGGTTCATATCCCATCCACTAACATGGAGGAGGAATGGTTTATGACCTACACTGCAGGCAGCAACCAGGAGGGCATCAATGTGATTTGGCTTCACTTTTGAGGAGCTGTCATCCATCTTTATGTACAGTCTATACTTTTCTATACCAAATGTTAGGGTTTGTTTTTAGTTGGACCCCAAAGCAGAGACTGGAATCCAGATCGGAACTAAGGCAGAGTTTATTGAACAAAGAAGGCAGAGAAAGGCAGGCTGTGGAGGCAGGGTGCTGGCTGGCTGGAATTATCCACGAGAAGACACAGACACTGAACACCAGGAACGGGAAGGACACGGCACGGGAAAACAAAACGCAGACGAGCAGCAAGGCACACGGGGGTCTGGGAACACGCAGGGAAAAAACACGGATTAGTAACTTACAAACAAAAGGACTAGAGAACCGAGGGAATAACATGCAGATGCGCTACTGAACAAGACGGAATTATCTGGCAGCGTAGTGGAGTCAAGACCAGGCTTTTATTGAGAGGTGATGAGATGAATGAGAGCAGGTGTGCCTTGTCAGCTGCAGCGGGGAAGCCAGCCACACCCCCTGCCACACACACACACACACACACACACACGACCTGCAGGGGAACACTTCAGCTGTGTCCAAAATCACTCGATCACTCACTCCCTTACCCCTTCTTCACTTTAGGGTCTTTCATGTCTAGGACTACATACTGAGCTCATCAGCCAAAGAAAAAAAAAGTTTTGGACACATTTTCTCTGCACCAGTAATTACGTCATTGTCACAGGATTATGAAGTTAAAATGTTGTCAAAAAAATGTTTTGGTTTATTTGACACTTAGTATTAATACTTTTAGGTAAAACATACACTGAATGATCATCTCTAAATGTAGAAATAAACTTGTCTGCTTAGTTTGTGTTGTGATGCTGTGCTCTACTCGTATTTACATCACGACAGGTCTGGCTGCTCCTGCTTCCCTCTCTCTTCTCGTCTCTCCTAGGTTCAACATCAGTTGTACACAAATTTTCACGATGCATTGTGGGAAACAATAAGTGCACAATATAGGGTATAAAAATGTCACTAAACCTTTGGAAAGCACTCACTATGTAGTGGACTATTCAGTGATTAGTGAGTGATTTTGGAAACAGCCTTCCTGTCGTTCCATTTCCTGATCCCAATCATTGACACAAACTCACCTGCACTGTATTAGCTCTGCCCCCGGGGTTTTATGTAAACAAATCCCTCATTAACGCTGCTTTGTTTATTTCCCAGTTGCAAGGTTACTCATACATGCTCTCTCAGCGGACCTCTCCTGTGTGACCCTTGCTTGTTCTTTTGGTCTTTGGATTTTTGCCTGTTCCTTGCCTGTAAGTGTTTTGGACTGATTTTGTGTATTACTCAGACCTTGACTTTCTACCTATACCGTGGTCTCATGTGTGCTCTCTGAGATTGAGTCTGAAATCCCTGCCAGTGTCACAAAACCGCATGGTAAGGACTAACACATGCACTGCAATTTGAAAGTGCAAAGTTACGCCATGTATAAACAGACTGATGTATTTCTTTAGTGCAAGTCTTCGCCACAGATCATCACCCTGTGAGGATGAGTATTAGCCAGGGACATGTAGCGTTTTAAGATAAATCAATGGGAGTAAAAAAATCAAATTAGCAAGCTAGTTACAGATGATAAAATCTGCTGGTTCTCATTACAGTAAACTGATGGTTTTCTGTAAATGTAAAAAAAATTGTACGATTTCTTAGTGTGCATGTGAGGATGTGAAATGGATGTTATGGTGAAAACAAGAACAAACCTTGAACTACATAATGAGCCATGCATGTACAATAAACACTGTTATGGAACAAGACTATACATTCTATAAGTGGCTGACATCTGTGAAACTGTCTGTCTGATCGTATATATAGCATGTACATACACAGTATTTTAAATACATTCTTGTTGTAAACAATGCCATCTCCAAAATAAGACCAATCTACCATATCGCAGTAAGGCCCATGTAATTTATGGAAATGTACCCTTTTAAAAACACAGGAACTATCTGTCATGCCCCGCTCTGCTCCCGAGGTTATGTTTTCGTTTTGTCATTCATGCATTGTTTCTCGTTAAATTTTTTCCCCCTCAACTCTCATCTTGTTCCAGATACTTCACTTTCTGCCCTCGTGTGTTTCCCACCAGAGCGATCGTCTGCCCTGTCCTGATTAGATTCACCTCTGTCTGAACACTTCCCCTCAGATTGACCTCATCACACATTAACTACACCTCTCCTCTCTGCTTTGGCTGAACAGTCTGACATTAACAAACTTTTTGAAACTGCATCATGTAGCCTATTCATAATTGTTCATCACCACATAAAAAAAGGGAATCTATTTGGTGTCTCTTCTCTATTTTAATCATCTGATCATATTTTTCATCTTGTTGAGTGTCGTGTTTGTCTGTTGCATTTACTGGCAAGTCACAGTGTTTCTTCTCGCATCATATTAAGTACTTTATTTATGATTCTAACGATGTTGCTTGTAATTTGCAATGTTCTTCTGTGTGAGTGGCTAATCTCTTTCCTCCTTAGATATTTTTGTTTGTTTGTTTTACACCCATAACAACTGACTCAGATATTTTGATTCTCACATGCAGCCCCTCCTTTCAGGGGATTATGCGGAGTTCAGTGCATGTCTGAATTCAGTTTTAGAGGTCAGATAATGAAAAGATACTTTGGGTATGTTGAATTGCTTCGTAGAACAAGCTCTCGGATCTTTAAGTTCATTTTGTTCTTGCTCTTGTCAGCCAATTGAAACTGTTCTCTCATTCTGTGCCCTCTCTCTGTTCTCTGTGCCTTCTCTCTCATCTATCTGTATGGTCATTAGGAGTGTCATGCCTCAGAGTCGCAGCAGATTTCCTGATTCCTCATGCCGCAGTCAGCATATCACCATCTAATTTATCAACGTGTTAAGACATTTATTCGTGCACAGTTTTCAATGTTGCAATCTTGTATGCTCTGGCTGCATAGCATCAGGAGGAATAAAAATATCAGCAGATGAATAATATCTGTGATATTGTACTGTGGTAAAAAATATTGTTATAGACAGCAGAAGAACAGTGTGGTCTAATGAATACAATCATTCAGCCACTGAATACTTTGTTCTTTACTCTTTACATCACTCTCTCAGAGAGAGATCCGGAACATCGCACTTGAACTCTTTAAGACTGAGTGTTGTAATTAAAATAATTACAAGTCGCATGTTAGAAATGCCAAGAATGGAACCTCGTGGCACTTCGCACATTAGTGGGGCCAAGGATGAGGTGTTATTTCCAATGGAAACAGAGATTAGTCTATCTAAGGGATATGACTTGAACCATCTAAGGGCAGTTCCAGATATGCCGACGCATTGTGTTAGTCTATTGATCAGAATGTTATGATCAATGGTGTCAAATGCGGCACTGAGGTCAAGGAGCAGTAATACGGCATAATCACCAGCATCGGCAGACAATAATATATCAATAATAATAATTTTAAGGAGAGCGGTTTCCATACTGTGTCGTTTGTGGAATCCTGACTGTAATTTGTTAAAAATGTTATTATTCTCATTCACACAACTTTTCAGTCAGTATGTGAAGTGGCTAGAAGGGCAGCAGGAGCAGGGTTTATAAGTCTATTGATTCTTATAAAAAGGAATCTGGGATTATGGTGATTACTGGTGATTAATTTGGAGACATTAACATGCAGTTCGGTCTTTTTCTGTTTTTCTGCACTGCCTTTTGAGATCTCGTAGCCTCTCATCCACTCATGGAGAGGTGTTAACAGATGATTTCAGTCTTGTTTTATTAGGGGCTATGATATCCAGTGTGGTTTGACATTGAAGCCATTGAGTAAAACATTTGGATCAGATGACTTGTAAGGGTTATGGTCAAGAAGACCTGTGGAAAAGTTAAAATTGTATTTTAAGGCACTATGTTCATTTAAAATGTGTGAGATTTTAGTGGTTTTGATGTTTTTTTGGTCAACGTGGAACAGGGAGACAAACTTAATGTAACAGAGTTAGAAATGTACTTTATTTATTTTTATTTATAATTTGTATTTGTGAATTTTATTAGTTATTTTACTTTATTAACGCTACCTGCGGAAGTGACTTTGCTGTGTATCACCTTTTGTGTTCCTCCGAAAGCTTATGCTTCCTGTCGACCCCTCTCCCCTCAGTGTTGTTTTACATTGCTGAGGGTAAGTCACCTGCGGAAATGCTCCAGCTATTTTATAATTTTCCTTGAAAATTAACGGTCTAAATTATATGTTGTAAATACAAGTACGCTGTGCTGCTGTTTTGAGTGTTGATATGTTTTGTAAATGTTGTCGTTTAACTTTCACGGTGATACGTTTTACAGGATGGCGGCGCCATTTTGTTTAGTAGCGTCACGGGGATTTTGGCAGCCCTTTGAAGTTAAATTATTTTATTTTGAAGGTTTAAGAACGGAGATGCAGCAGGAGGAGTAAAATGATCACAGCAAAGCAATGTGTTTTCTACAGGTATGTGGGCTTTCATTTTTGAAACCAAATTTTGTTTTCTACAGGTATGTGGGCTTTCCTTTTTGAAACCAAATTTTGGTTTAATAACCCAACCCAAGGCACCTTTCTATTTCATGTCACTTTTGTACTGTGTTTATTACATACTGTTGTTAAAAGTATGAATGAGTGTTGTTTTACATTGCTGAGGGTTTAAGAACGGAGATGCAGCAGGAGGAGTAAAATGATCACAGCAAAGCAATGTGTTTTCTACAGTGAATAAAAAGCTGGAAACCAACTCCGTGAGTCATTCGTCCTTGTGGCCAATCCATATCCGTTACATTAACACAGAGATGGTCAGAGACAAATACGTCTTCTAAGGTCAAGGAATGATGCTCAGACCGAGGGTAAAGACTGGATCTAATGTGTGGCTGCGGTTATGAGTAGGACCATTCATTGACAATTCAATCCTTGTAATATATCATTAAGGCCATGGAAATTGAACAGAGTGCCTTAACTAAAATTCTCATGTCTTCATCATGACATTTTCCGTGGTCATGGAGTTTCTACTTTCATACACTTCCTGTTTGAGTAACGGCTGAATCTCAGAGGAGCTGTCATCTCTGAACGCAATTCAAGACATCACATTTCCTCATTTAACATTTTCCTACTTGATGAATAAAGTAATGTTCATAATGTATTTCTTATTAAAATAAAGGTTAAGTAAAGAAAAAATCATGAGTAATAGTTGCATTCCCAATTGTTTCTTGCAGCGGTAAGGCATCATCAATTGCCTGTGCCTTCTGAAATCGTAACAGCGCTGTGAAAAAAAAACATTTTCTGAAGTCACAGCTCTCCGATTAAGGTTGAGGGACAAATCATGGTTTGAGTTACAACAACTTCTTGATTCAGGGTTCATTTGTTGTAATAATAAATGGTAGAATAAGAACAAACTAGAATGGCACATACCTCTGCCAATTAAGAGCCAACAGTCCCTAGCCACACCAAATTACACACACTCATATTTATCAGTCATGTAAATATGAGATCATGAGATTTCGTGGTAATCTATCCAGTAGTTTTTACGTAATACTGACAAGTTTAAGGAATGATTGTGATCATGGTTAAAAGAAACCAATGCTGATGGTAATTTGATAAATGTTGAGCTATTCAAAATCACCATCAGCTTTGGAGGAAAATCCATTTTTAAAAAGTAACGTTCTTTCACAAAAGAGCTGTGTTATACGACATGTATTCATGTAGGCTAAACAAATCACTGCTTAAAAAGATCACATGTTGTAAACATACTATTTGAGCTGTGATAGTACAGGTGTAGTGGTATGGTTTAGTGGTATAGTCAGCCTGTTGTTGTGATATCACGCTGGTATATGACAAATTCACAGACACAGGGGTGCACCGCTCTGCACTGTACAACTGTCATTAATATTCAGCAGAGACTCCTCACTACCTGCCGCCCACCTTTAAAGAAAACGTGGACATAGCAATGGACCCTTCACATAAAATCTATCAACCTCTCTGTCTCACACACATATGGTACATTCACTCAAACACACACACTGGGGACACCTGATGTATTTTTATGTGAGTGTATGTGTTACTGCTGAGCCTGCATGTAAGTGTGTTTATGTGTGTGTGTGGTTGTGTGTGTTTGTGTGCACAATACCTGCATTATTCATTAATCGCTTTGTTTTTGCAGATCCTCCCATCAGACCACCAGTCTACCTGCATTAACTTAAGACTAAGACAAGCTCGCACACACACACACAGAGACACACACCGTATACATTTGAATCCCAGTTTCATTACACAACTCCTAATAGTTGTGGTATAAAGGCTCAGTAATTAATTGCTTCCAGTGCAAGTGCTGTATCCCCGAGGGAGGTATGTGTGCCGCCTGCTCGCTGCCTTTCACTTCACTATCAGGTACATACATAGGAATGTGTTTATCACTGATAGTGTTCCAAGTCAAACCATGCATGTGGTTCTCTTTTTTGTACTGCAGGTTTTTGATTGAGCTACTTTACCTTGGAATCACACAAACACAAGATGTGTGTGACAGTGTTTTATGGAAGTTGGTGTAATATTAGCTAGATGTGGTACACAGGTACCTGGGCATCTGAAGCAGATACAAGCCATTAACAGCAAATTGGGTTAACAATTAAGCTCAGATGCTTCCATCCATCACTTTGCATTAGCACGCACCTCCATTTGCTGTATGAAGCAAAGTTTGCCTCATAATGCTCAAGGGCCGATGTCAGAGGGAACACGTGGGATACCTACAGGGTTTAAGCAGAGTGCATTATCAATCATAGAGCAATTACATTTATAAGTATAATAAGTTTAGCCCAAATGTTACTGTGGCTGCTAGGAAAACTAATATCTCAGTGACAGATGGCTCCCTTCCACCTTTTGTCCACACTGGCACACACATCTGGCCATGATCCTGTTTGGAAGGACTTCACATGAATAAGCAGTGATCGCAACACCTGTGTGTCCTATAGACTCAAAGTTACACAACTTTAGGCATGTAGCATTTTGCTTTAAATGCTTTTCATCAACTCCTGTATTCGTCATTTCTGCTACTGTCATACACAGAGGTAGTATTTTTAGGTCTTTGTATTGTAAAAGTAATATACAGGTAGTATCAACAGAATTATCACAGTTCCAATCGAAACAACATCACTTACACCATGTCTTTAACCTAAATGTCCGCTGTGATCCAAGCGCGAACACGACCCCGGGGGAGGATAGCAGAGCACATTTAGGCTAAAAACATGGTGTAACTGACCTCACGGAGGCATTTAATGTTTTTTTTCCTGTTTCTTTACGTTTGAAGAAGTGGTCACCATTTACTTAATTGTTGTGGATTTTGCTGCAACGCTTTTTACCCCTGAAACTCCAAAAGTGGTTTGTGGACTCAAACACTTTACCCACCCCTCCATCGTCAAAGTAGTGAGTAGATAATGAGTGAATTTTCATTTTTGGATGAGGTTTCCCTTCCACATTTGACCTACAGGCGCCAAAATCTAATAAGTTTATCTTTGAGTCCAACTCGACCTTTGGCTACTAAAATGAAATAAAAGTTCAAGTGAATGATTGTGCTGAATGTAAAAGAATTCCCTCAAGGCGTTCTGGAGATATCACACTCATATGGTCACACTGACCTTGACCTTTTGACCAAAAAATTGAATCAGTTCATCCTTGAGTCAAAGTGAATGTTGGTGCTAGATGTGAAAGGATTCTGTGGAGGTGAGGGGGCTGGGAGAGCACCCTCACCTGCACCACAGAGGATCAATCAGTGCAGGTGAGAGCTGTTAGCTGATTGGTCCTCGTGCTTAAGAGGCAGCATCGGAACTGCCTTAGGGGGAACTCAGAGACTCAGACACTGGAGAGACGGAGACACTGGAGAGACGCCCGGACTGAGCTGCAAAGCCAGTCTGCTTTATGTTTGATTGAAGTTTATGTTTGTTCATTAATAAACATGATTAGAAGCAACACTTCCGTCTCTGGCTGTGTGTGGGAGAGCCCCGTGGCAAGGTCGAATGCCACAGATTCGTTGATGGCATTACAGAGATATCACCCTCACACACCAAAGAATTTGCTTTGTGAGGTCACCGTGGAAGAAATTCCCTCAAGGCATTCTTGAGATATCCGTTCCACAGGAATGAGACGTACAGACGGACAACCCGAAAAACCCGACCACTGGCTGTCGCTGGCACAGAAGCATAATCAGTCCTCAATGCACAAGGGTTTACACTCACTGATTCTCACCACAACTTTTTGGGTGTATCCGTCCAACAAATATACTGATAAATTTCCCTTCTCGTAAAACATTTGCAAAGCCAATGTTCTAAGTATTTTAAATCTTCCATTGTTTGCATGCTTAGGAGCTGGCAGTAGACATCTTCCAGTGATACATATCTTGGCATATTATCACCACCTATGATTTATTTTCTTTCTTTACCTTAATTTCTCTGTCATTCTGAAAACGTGTTTTGAGCCCGATAAACCTAAGCCAATCTGCATATCCAAAAATCTTTATTTCTCTGGTGGGGAAAAAAAGAATGGTCCATCAATTTACTTGATTAAAAATAAAAATAAGTTAAATAATCCTGGACTGCTCTGGTCTAGTGGGCAAATTAAAGATCATGGTTTAGCTGCAATGTAAAGTGATATAGGATGTTTAATCATGGGATGTTGTTATACAGCTCCTTGGAGAACTGTTAAGTGATGATGACTTAAGCCTTGACTGTTCTGGATGTACTGTGAAAGACATAAGTTGGTTTTAATATATTTTATTTTTAAAGCACTTTTCAGAGCTTCTAAAGATATTTTACATTAATAAAAACGATCATCTAAAATGATGGGATAAAACATGAGTCCCAACATTAAACACATTAAAAGAAGTTCTAAAGAGATAAGTTTTGAGTGGTGATTATAACGTGGACAGTTTGATGATGTCTTATCGGTCAGGGGGGAAGAATGGAGTCACCGTTGTTGAGGCAGAAATTGCAAGGGGTTTTAATGAAGTATTTTGGCCTGGTAATGAAGGTGTCAGATTTACTACAGTTCGTTCAGGGGAAATTGGCTTGCTTGCATGGTATATTTTAGTGATGCAGTTGTTTAGAGTGAATAGCAGTGGTGATGGATATGGTGGAGATGTAGAGCTGGACATCACCAGAGCAGTGAGGAAGTGAAAACCTCTATAAACCTGTGGTGTTGAGAATGAGAAGCATATAGATGATGAATAAAAGAGGACCAAGCATTGACCCCGGGGGGACCCCTTGGGACAGAGAAGCAATGAAGGAGGTGAAGTTGTTGATGTTGATGAGCTGTTGTATGGTGTATGTTGGGCGGCTGTGGCTGAGGGGTAGAGATGGTCATCCTCCAACCAGAAGGTCGGCAGTTCGATCCCAGTATTCCTCATCTGCATGCCGAAGTTCCCTTGGGCATGATGCTGAACCCCGAATTGCCCCTCATTGAAAAAAAAGTGCTGCTAATAGATGCACTGTATGAATAGCACTATATAAATATAAACCATTTACCATAAGCCATTTATGTATGTGTGTGAGCTATTACCAAGAGAGGGCAGTACCAGTGATGTTGAGGGTGCATCCCAGAGAATGGTGGTGTGGTTAATGGTAAGGGTGCTCCCCGCTTGGTTATTGGCCGATATTCCCTCTAATTAGTTTCATCTGCGATCTCTATAAAAGCCGATCGTTGCTTCTCTTCTCATCTCTGCTGAGTTTCACATGCGGAGTATCGATTAAAAATGACAGTGGCTGCCTCATGGGCTTCGCGAGTTTGGCAGTTTTACCAGGTGCCGGATCCCCATTTGCTTCTCTATGATGCAAATAACGTGTTTGTGCTCTCGTCTAAGCAGCAGATGTTTGTGTTCCACAGTATAACCAGACACTTTAATATTGGGCACTTTTGAGAGTTGTTGAGTGAAAAGAAACTTTATAAACTCTGTGAAATGCTGTCTACGACTTATTCTTAATTATTTAAGCCTTCTTGTAAATTTGTTCAAAATGTTATACATTAAGTTATTTCTTTCTTTGTGTAAATAACCTTGCACTGTGTTGGCTCAGTAGTGTTGCGGTCGGATGAAACACAATGCATATCATCCTTTTTCTTCTTTGTTTAACACATTTCAAGAGTGGGGGATTCTTTTCACCAATGGTCTGTCTGATCAGATTGTGTAACCTGCTCTTCTGCGGTCCGCTGGGTGTGACTCCCCGGTGACAGCCCGACAGAACAGACGCTGCACGGTGCGAACAGGATGCACATTTCTCCTTTCTCTGGTATACAAAATTCTGAGTAGGATTCACCCCTGTAGTGTTTATTTGCATATAGAGCGGGGGAGAGAAATTCGATCATGAGTGGTTACTTCGTTCTACGCAGACACATTTTAATCAGGCGTTAACAGGGCCATAGACCCGGTGATTGGTATTGGCCGATACTACTACAAATAATGGCCGATCAGCCCCAAAAATCCTGATCCGAACACCCTTACTTAATGTTATAAAAAGCAGCGGTGAGGTCGAGGAGCAGGAGAATGCTGAGAAGAAAGAGGTTGTTGGTGACATGGAGGTGGTCGGATTCTGTCCTGTGTTGTGAGTGGAGACTCAATTAAAATGGTTCAAATGTAACATTGAAGATGAGACAGACAACACATTCCAGTACTTTTCAAAAGACAGGGGAGATTGGAAATGTGCAGAAAATTGTTCATGATAGAGCTGAGGCCAGTGTTTGTTGACGGTCGGGGTGACAGAAGCCTCTTTAAGTGTTTGGGGGACTGAACTGGGGCTGATGGAGGAGTTAATGACTTCTGTGATGAGTGAGGATATAGCTGGAAGACAATCCATGACAAGATAGATGAGATGGGGTCCAAAACACAAGTGGATCTTCTCTTTCCTAACAGTAAATCTCACAACTCTGTTTGGGACACAGAGAGACCTTGGCATTTCAGAGTGGTCAAAAACATTACTCACAGCTAAACCAATAACTGAACAGGTTTAAAGAAAACTGCTCAATAGTGTGAACTGATATAGTCTTTGTTAGGGAAGCGAGTCAGTCTCACTTGAATGTACTGTGATTGGTTTATGTTCCCAAAGGGTTGATAGTTTAATGATAACTTAGGAATTCTGGTCTGTTATTCCTTGTGGAAACAAGCAAATTAGCTACTAGTTTGTGTGAAGGAGAGTAATTCACTGGGGCATTTTGTGTACAGAGCAAAAAGGCCAAGTTCATTCAAATTCTAATTTAAGCTTTAATGGTGGTTGCGCTTAAAGGAGATTTCCCTCATCATTAGGTAACTTACATATCAGTTTGAAGGGAAGTACTTGTAAAATGCATAAACTACCACACATTTAAGGGTTATGTTGTGCACAGTCCTTGTGCACAGTCCAAGATTTTCCGCAGATGAAACACACACACACACACACACCCTTTTATCTAGGATTTGGAATACAGAAAATGTTAGTATGTAAGTTGAGTAATTGTATATGTATTTATTTGATTGATAAGCAGTTTTCTGACATCTTAGATGATGTGTACTTGTAAGAAAGATTAAGTGAGTATATCATCACTGTCCAGTCAAAATATTGTATCTCCCAGTTTGAGGACTTTCTGTTTCTCATGCTCCTTTATGTGCTCATGAAACCATATCAACACCTATTGGTTTATGTCACAAATTAAAAAAATAAAGTTTAAAATAGAGTCGACCTTTGGGTGGTACTAGACTCTGCCCAAACATTTTGAATTATAGATGATGAAGTGGTCTTTAAAATATACAGATTCCAACACTAAATGCACATAACATTATATCTTCATACCATGACTACTTCCATATTAAAAGTGTAAAATAATACTGCTTTACAGCTTCAACTTAGGTTGAGGTTATACAGGATTTGCATGTGAATGAGGCAATTTGGTGTAGTCACTGTCTCTTCATTCTCTGCTTTCACCTTTTCTGTAGTTATTCAACTTGCAGACAGACAGAGCTGCTGTCTACACTCAGTCGTGTGTGATAAATTAACACATGGTAATTCAACAGTGTGGGATAAAGCTGTGCTATCCTATAAATTAAGAAGGTACATTGTCAAAAGATCATAACAATAGTCATGCAAATACAGACAAAATAACATGTTTTTTGATCTCCTTGGGGAAAACGAGGCCAGTGTACTGACACCGTATTCACACCACATTATGTGATGCAATCAAAGAATGATAAAGAAGCTTTGTGTACGGGACTGACAAATTGGGAGGAACGATTCCTATTCCAAAAACCTTTTGAAATTGGTGTTTTGTGCTCAGTGCTTATTGATATTTTTGGAGCAAAAACACCAAAAGTATTGCCCATTGATATGTTGTTGTTTTTTTGCAGCCAGTAGCTTGTGACAATTTGGACCTGCCTCATATACTGTATGAAAGTAAAGGAAGCAGAAGAAGGTGAAAGTGTTGTCAAACACTTTTGTTGAATTTAAGAGAATTTATTTCCTGGAGGCAGCACATTCCAGTGGAGACTTAATACCGATCAAACTCAAGACCACCGAACAAAAGACAAAAAAACGCAATAGAAAAGCTTCAGAATCTCATTTCTTATATAACTTTTGATTGGTTATAAGAAAACTCCACAGGGCACCTCTAATTAACCTGCAATTGCACACATTTGTACAATTACTGCTTGTTAGGCTTTTTATTCTTACACAAAAGAGTGATACTAAATTTAAAATAGTGTGAGCATGACACCTTATTTATATAGCTTCTCTAGGTACTCTGTGATTTGCTCAAAGATTTATTCTATTTTTGTTTTCATAGTATTCTGCAAGGTGTTTCCATGGTTTCTTTTCAGCACACACATCTGAGATTACACCAAGAGGGTGAACCCCCTTTATTATTTCATATGTTTTGAGTCCAATTGTCTGACAGTCCGCTGCCATGAACATTATGAACCACACCTAACGTGACCCGCTGTCAGCTCTGGGGTCGGTGCTGGTATTGTGTCCCTGCTAAAAGCTATAGCTGCCGCTATGTGGGCTGTGTAGCAATTTTGTGGCAGCTTCCTCCATTGAGGAGGAGTTACTGTATGACAGCAGCACTGTGAATGCCCACATTTCTTCTCCTTATAAATACTGGAAATTATATTTTACTGGTTTTAAAATATAATTTCCAGTATTTATAAGAAAATAACGATTACTAAATACTTTCTTCTATAACATATTATTATTATACAAGATAAACCACTGGAATTCTGGTAAATATCACAGACTGATCAAGTCCATCAATTCTGGTTAGAGGAGATCAGAATCGTTATGGAAGTTTTCTGGAAGCTGGTGAAAGGAGAACTCAGGCAGCAGCTGATGTCTTATGCAGAAGATTTTAATGTAGACCTGATGCATCAAGGAGACCAGAAGGTGGAACAATATACAAACGCTAACAGAGGAACATGAGCAATTGTCACCCCCAGGTCTGAAGATGTCTCCCACAGCATCACCATATACCTCCCTCTATTTGCATCACCCATTCCAACAGCACATCCATGAATGGCTAGAATTGCTGTCACTCTCTATGTTACATGTAGGTGTTCGCATCCTATTGGATAGTTAGCCTAAGGTATGCATTCCTAAATTACATTGTGTCCTTACGTCTTGCCACTGGTGAGATACACAAAAGAGTTGGAGTTGATGCCTCTCTGTCTGGGGCATCTGAATAAGATATGAAAATCCATGAACGTAGACACTACAATGTACTGTTGGTTGGCCCTTTATCTATAACCTGACCTTGGGTACTGCTTAGAGAGAGAAGGGAGTATCTGTAGAATTAGACAGGTATTATTCGCCTGTACAGATATAATGTAATATACAATATACATAATATATAGTGGCATATACAGTAATGTGTGAGGATGGTCAAAAATTCCTCAACAAGAATATAATCCACATATAGGCCACATGATAAAGGCTGGCTGCCAGCTAAACATGTTGCTAATACATCAAACCACATTCATATCAAGCACACTGTTGAGATTCTAATTGAAAATGCAGTTTGTGTTTGTTTCGGTCCAGATGAGGCTCATATGGCTACACATCAATCAGGATTTTCCCACTATGACTGCATATGATGGTTACAGCTGCAAGCAGTTTTCAATACAAAGACAAGTGACAGAGAGGGAGAGAAAAAGAGCGAAAAGACAAATAACCTATTTTCTTAACCGGAGACAGGAGCAACAAATAATAATAAATTGCTTCTTGATTAATTGATTGCAATTTTAAAGATGACGTTTCGCTCAATGATTTATCATTATTCAAGATTGTCACCGTGTTCTTTGGCAAACAGATGCCAAAGTATTTCATGCTGATGAAGCTCATTTAAATTTGAGAAAGAGAGAGGGAGAGAAGCCAAGGGTTATCCGACATCTGCAGTGTGTGATTTTTAAATAAACACAGATCAACAGATCAGCCAGATGAAACAAATGTGAAAAAGATTCAGTCACTGCATGTGTGTGTGTGTCTGTGTGTTTGTGTGTGTGTGTGGGAGGGGGGGTGCATGTGATTATGTGTGTGTGTACGTGTGCACATTTTTGTTTTCACTTATCTTGCTTACGTGCGAAACCAACTCTAAGCTCGTTCTGCTGAATCCCCATTTTCCTTTAATCTTCGCTCGGAGTTTATGCTGAGATGAAGCATAATGCACATCAATCAGGAACACACACTCACACACACCAGTGCGTATATCAAAGATAAAATTAATGATATCAAACAGAGTTATAAATATGTAGATTATGTTCTTACCAGTTGCAGTCTGGAAACAAACACACGCCATGTTTGCAGTCACAACAAACATTTTGACACCAGCACAAACTCTGAAACAAAAATCTAACTGTAGTTGGAGTCCAACTTGAAATTGAGCAGTTTCAGTGGTCGAGGTCCAGATGTCAATTTATGGAGGATGAAAGATTTTTTCTGCCAGACTGCAGCTTGTAAAACATCTGGATCTTTTTGTCTTTTTGTTGTTGTTGTGCTGTTTGATAAGTCTCCACAGCCTTAAGAGTAACGGTTGTTGAATCGGACAGTTTAGTCTTCCTTACATATCTTGTCGGAGGAATCAGATCTGATGCTTCCCATCTATTTGGATGGAAACTGTCTGAGAGCTGCCATCTTCAGGTCTCTGCACAGATGACAGATGTTCTGTGGGGTTTAAAGGGATAGTTCACAGAAAAATTCAAATTCAGTCTTACTCTACTCACCACTATGTCGATGGAGGGCTGGGTGAAAGTGTTTGAGTCCACAAATTACTTCTGGAGTCTAAAGGGTAAACTTTGTTGCAGCCGAATCCGATACAATTGAAGTAACTGGCGACTTATACTTCAAAAAAACATGACATGCCTCCATACTGCTCGTGTGGTGTCGTTCAAGTGTCCGCAATTCCCGACATTCATATTCGACTCGAAACAAGGTCATTTACACCATGTTTTAAGGCTTAAAGTCCACTGGAAGTGGCGATGCTAGCGGACGTAGCCACACAATGGTGTGTCCGAGGGTCCGTGAACACACCTTGTAGGAAGATGTCAGCGTACATTTAGGCTTAAAAGTGGTCGCCGGTTAAATAGTGGTCGCCGGTTACTTAAATTGTATCGGATTCGGCTGCAACAAAGTTTACCCCTTAAACTCCAGAAGTGTTTTGTGGACTCAAACACTTCACCCACTTCTCCATTGGCATTGAGGTAAGTAGATAATGAGTGAATTCACATTTTTCTGTGAACTCTCCCTTTAAGACTGCAGTTTTGGCAGAGACACTCAAACCTCACCGTCGCCTTGGCTTTTGGGTTATTGCTGTGCTCAAATGTGTATTATCTCTAAGTCTAAGTTCATTTGAACTCAAGTTTTCTTCAAGGACTTCTGTGTGATGTCATCAGGTTTAGAAAGGGGGTGAAGCAGAGCGTAGAACAGGAATACCCCCCCGGGGTCTAGATACTGGTGGTGTTTCAATTAGTCATGTGACATCCTCTGCCCTTAACCCTCAACAAGAGTCAGGAAAAAGTACAAAAAACCTATTAACAGGGGAAAACGTAGAAACCTCAGGAAGAGCCACATGTGAGGGATCCCTCTCCCAGGACGGACAGAGGTGCAATAGATACCACGCATAATAGGTATATTGTGTCAGGCAGTTGAATTAAATCTGCGATCAGATGCCGCTATAATCCACAATCCATCGTCATGATCCACTGACACTATAGGGATCCATCATCATGATCCATGATCGGCTACCAACACAATACAGGATGATCACGATCAGTTGAGGTCGGGGATCCGGATGAGGTGATGATGATTCTGCTGAAGACTGGAGGAGATCGGGGTGGGGGTGGGTTATGCACGTCAATGAATGACGGCTGACTGCGGAAGAGAGGAGAAGGGATTTAAAGTTTGACAGGTGCTGAATGATTGGCTGAAAGAGGCCGTGGCAGATCTGATTGGCCATTTAGGAACGCCCACAATCAGCTGATCAATAAGCAGTTTAAGTCTTCCTGACTGAACTTACGCTAAGCTTCATGATGGACAACACGTCTCCACTTCCTCCAACTATCCACAAAAGAAGGCAAAATATCCTGCATACAAAGGCTGCGCATTCAGAGAAAGAGTCAGCGCAGAAGCCATCGGGGGATGAAGACACGGTTTGAGGTCTCGGAAAGTGTTCAACTAAATGCTACTCAGCCTCAGAAGTCAATCATGATGTTTCACCCTGTTTCTATTGCATCAAGTAACTAATTAAAGCTCAACTTACTACAGTTTGGTCCATGTCCCATCCACTAACATGGACGAGATTTATGACACATGATGCAGCCAACCAACAGGTGGGGGTCGAGAGGCTTAGCGTCACTCTTGGGGAGCAGTCATTTCACATTATATACAGTCTATAACGTTTGAGCCAGGTGATGAGCAGCACCTAGTGTTCAGCAGACACAACGTTTGGAGTTTTGCCCAGATGGGCTCAATTTCTGTCTCATCAGACTAGATAAGATTTCTTAATGCTCTCAGAATCCTTTAAATACTGTTTGGCAAACTCCAGGCAGGTTGTCAGATGTCTTTTCCTATAAGTGGCTTCTGTATAGAGGCCTGATTGATGAAGTGCTGCTGAGTTCTTCGTCCTTCCAGCAGGTTCTCCCATCTCTGCCGAAGCTCTGTTACAATGACCGATGGGGTCTTGGTCAGTTGGCAGTTCTGAAGATGCTGATTTATTTTTATAGTTATTTTGGAGGATGTAATTTGTGATACTGTTGAACTATACTGCATTATTCTGACAGGTGTTCCCAAAATGTTGTCAACCTTAATTAATAGAAATAGGATGGACAAAATATTAAGAACACCTCTCTGTATAGCACACAGTGACATCTGCCTGAATTCTAACTAAAATACAAAGCTCAAAGAGATAACTTAGTCAAACTTGTTAAAAGAAAACTGCTGTTGATTCAGTGTTGCTCCAGTTACCTGTTGGTTTGGATGGAGACACTGGGAAAGAGTTGGGGGGAGTTTTTAGTAAAACATGAATAAAAGGATTTGTAAGATTTTAGGGAGGTTTAAATGAGTACAATCACAGCTGTACTGAAAATAATTCAGGTTGGAAATTGGACTCTATCTCAGGCCTTGCTAAACCATTAGAAAGCTAAGATATAAGCCTGTTTGATCATGTAACAGGTATGAGACAAGGCATTAATTTGGCCACTATGTTCATCTTAAAGGAAAATTACATAGATTGAAAAATACTAAAATCTATGTCTAACCAATCACATGACAAAATAATAACCATTTTGGTAAATTCATGTCATTAAAGGAGAAAGTGCTATAGTATGTACTATATAATCATAACCGAAACCCTTATGTCACAAAGTCAATAAAACACATGGAATCGTTTTCCAGTGCTCTCTCTCTCTCTCTCTCTCTCTCTCTCTCTCTCTCTCTCGCTGAACTAGAGACCCTCTTGAGAAGGGATCACACCAGCTGCAACATCCTTCAACAGGGTGAGGTTCTGACACAGGTACTCAGTAGTCACACTGAGCACTGTGGCTGGTGTAATACCATTGCAGGATAGTTGTATCTAATGTCGTGGAGTGAATGGGAATGTTTAAATGTGGGATGCAGTGACCAAATGCAGTTAAAACTAAACTTCCTTACTTCCAGACTCTCTAACTCACCTTTGCTCATGCTTCACTCGTGCACCACTGTAATTCACACTGTGAACTGGCACAAACATAGAGCTTGCTGCCTAAATTGTGGGACTTTAAGGTGTCTTAAAACTATGTTCAACCAATTCAGTTGGCAACAAGTGAGATCTTATGAAGTTCTCGACACATCTTAAGGATAATTACATCAATTAAAGCAGGATGACCACTATTTGGAGGGCCACAGCAAAGTGTCTGAATCATGGCCTGTTTATAAAAGAGGAATACCATCAAAACTGAAATCAAATCATCTTGTTTCATGTTGCAGAGGCAAAACTAAAAAGTGGAAAGTACATAATAAAGAATCTTTTTTGATGCAGAATTTTCTTTACTTTTCAGTAGTTCCACTGATGCAAGTGTTTTTTGCATTGACTTCTGCCTTAAAATGAGATGAAACCTCATGATTGACAACTGAGACTGTTTTGTCTTCATTTTTGTAGTGGGAGGAAATGGAGACACATTGTCCATCAATTTGTAGAGTCCAGGGTCTTTATATAAAAAAGGGGGAAATGTCAATTTTTTTGTTTTTAATAACACAACAAAAGATCCACAAAAAACATGGTTTTATCTTGTCGTTATGGGTTACATTGTGTAGAATGATGAGTAACAATGCCAATTATCCAACACAACAAAGTGTGAATAAGTGAGGGGGTCTGAATCATTTCTGAAACCACTGTATGTATTATTAAGTGGTCTCTGCAAAAAACAGCATTCCTGTGAATCATATTTGCATTGAAATGTCAGATTTATTTAGTGGTGCTGCTGTACTGCTTTGAAATAGCAGTATCACAGTGAAGCTTAAACGTGTTCCCTATGTGCATTGCATGGTTTGACTGAAGTTTCTCCTTCTCTCACATACACACATAATATTCCTGGCTCTTAAAGGGCACAGCCCAAAGCAGCCTCCACTGTAAACTATTAGAGAGATCTTGCCTTAAAATGGGCTCCATAATTTATGTTCGTGGACATTTTAAACAAAGCTTGGTCCCAAAAACTTTGTAGTGGAACAGATCTCATAAAATCTCCCAGCTTTGACACAGCAGAGGATATTAAAACAGTTATTGCACTATGTCTTGGGTGTTGTACTCTCTCATATCTAAGAGCATCCTTGAACAAACAGGACTGCTTTTGTGACAACATAGCCAGATTCTTGGAAATGATGAAGGAATCTGTGTGCTTGAGAAAGAGAAGGAACTCAAATGCATGTTGAGAAAACGATTCCTATGGTCATGCTACTGAGACTTGGAATGGAAGTTGTATGTGTGATTAAACTGCAGATGTGTATGTTCGAATGTGTTTACCCTGACAATTATGTCAAAAGGATTCAAGGTCATTGACAACATCTACAGTAGCTGATGAAGAACTGTAACAACACTGCTGGAACAAATGGACGTTTCAAAACCATACACAACCATTGTTTACCTTGCCTGTGTGTTTCCAACAGTTATACATAAAATGTATTTGCTGGAAAAGGCCAATTAAAGCTGTTATCATCATTTGGTAGGTATGCAGAACTCTCTGGAGATGGACGGCCTACAAATCATGTAGCAACAATGGGCCTCATTCACAAACAGTGCGAACGTTTGATGCACAAATCGGAGATTTATCAACGTGTTCGCAGCTTAATTTGATGGTACTCTGTGAAAATATTGAGAACATCCTCAGACCATGCGTACGCCCAAATGATGAAGGCCTGTCTGTCCTAGAAAATGTAAACACGCACCCTTTTAGCTAAATGCATAGTATTTTAAAACTTCATTTATTAAAATAAAAATAGTAGATAGACAGCAATAACTTAATTTACTAATGCATTGACCAAATGTTTTAAAGGGGACATAGCATGCAAATTCCACTTTGTTAGTGCTTCTACAGGTTAATGTGGGTATCTGGCATGTCTACCAACCCAAAAACTCTGGGAAAAAACACTGCGGCGTTTTGTTATAGTTCCTCTAAGTCAGAAACGTCATGCTTGAGCGACTCGATTGCGCTTCCTGGGTATTGTGTCGTAACAATACACTGGAAGTCTCCTACATGGTCTTGGCCCACCCCCGTCCCGTCCGTCCCCCACACTCGTTACTTCCGGGTTTACACCGGAGGCTGCGAGCAGCGCAGCGCCGTTCCCAAGCACGCAGCCGGCTGTTCACACGGGACGAGCATTTCTCCGCTGGTCAGCCCGCGATTCACTCACATGTGGCATTTGTCTGGATCGTTGGGACTGGGAGGCTGCAGCAGCTGCTCGGGCGACCGTCGCTCTCCCGTGCGTGAGCTGGAATTTGTGTCAGCGCTACACAGCCAACAGTGTGGAAGACTTCCGCAGTGTTCAGCGCTACTGTAACCCCGAACCCGACATTCAACGGGTACAACAACAAGCGGAGAAAGCAGAATCGCGGGCTGACCTTATATATACAGTCTATGGGGCTGACCAGCGGAGAAATGCTCGTCCCGTGTGAACAGCCAGGCGGCTGCGCGGCTGAAGCGAGGCGCTGCGCTGCCACCGCGGTCTTCCACACTGCCAGCTGTGTGGAAGACTTCCGCAGTGTTCAGCTCTACTGTATGCCGGGTTACAGTAGTTCCGCCGGGTTACAGTAGTTCCGCCGGGTTACAGTAGTTACGCCGGGGTACACCGGACAGGAAGTGCCGCTGCGAGGCAGCGCAGCGCCGTTCTCCAGCACGCAGCCGCCTGGCTGTTCACACGGGACGAGCATTTCTCCGCTGGTCAGCCCCATAGACTGTACATATAAGGTCAGCCCGCGATTCTGCTTTCTCCGCTTGTTGTTGTACCCGTTGAATGTCGGGTTCGGGGTAAATGATGGTCTTCATAGCCCCCACCTCTCTTTCTCTCTCTGTCTGTCTGCTTGTGTGCTTGTAGTGGATGGGCAGAGGGGGACATTTATTATGTGATTGGGAAAATTAAAACTCCAGGACAACAAGGGAATACAAAGTATGGGATGCATATTTGATAATTTATATCATATAAAATATGTAATTTATATCGTTTAAAATCATGGGGAGAGGGGAGGTGGGAGCTGGCTCATTAGCATTTAAAGGAACAGGCAGTCAAAACAGGTCGCTCTGTGGAGGGCTGTTTTATACAGGATTAAAAGGGTGCTGTTTTAAATGATCCTTGTGGTATTTTGACCAAAGTATGTTACAGACATTTCATTAAGACCCCAAGGAACCATATCAACTTGTGGTAAAATGGGCATGCTATGTCCCCTTTAAATTACTATGAAATTGACGCCCTTTCATCCACGTCTTCCACCTCCGACACCTTCAATTTCTGCTGTTGTGAGATTCTTATGTTTTTCACCTTTTGGGGCCGTCTCTCATAACTTCAACTGTTCAGCACACCGCTCTCTTCATGACAAACGGATGTCCTTATATGGACAAATAGAGGCGTGGCAGTATGCTAATTGCAAAGAGCGGACACGCGCCTGCCGATTTAGAATGATTTTGATTCACAAACATACGCATGGGGGTGAGAACAAAATTGGCTGGTGCGCACATTACATGAATCCGGCAGCGATTTTGCGCACACGCACGTATTTACTGCGGAGAGTAAGAACATTTCTGTGCACGTTAGTGGATGAGGCCCAATAACTCTAATTGGGAAATAATGGCCATTTCCTTTTTTTTGTTTCAGCGAAGTCACAGTTTGTCCAAACAAGCTAAGTCATCTTTTTAAGTGAAATCTCTCATGTAAGTTAATTTGTGAAATTAGTGGATGTCTCTCATTTAAGTTAATTTGCATCTGCATGGCACAAGTGATGATTTGCAGCCCACTGACTGATTTACTTGTTTTCTCTCTTGGTCCAAGGAAAGAATTAAAAACTCAGAGCAAATTAATACATTGTTGAGTGTTTGAAGATGAATGTTTCTGCCATGTGTGTATGTATATTTACCCCCAGGCAGATTGACAAGCTGATCCAAATTGAGAGGGTGTTCCATAAGCAGATGGTAGCTCAGGCTTTGGCCCTCTGGGAGTCAGTTTGTCCCATAATTGGACTAATTAGTCTGAACCACAGAACATTATCATGCTGAACAAATCTGCTCACAAAGAACCTCAAATTCAAGTAGAAATGACAGACACCATGAAACGACGAAAATGCACAAACACACAAGGAGCTTAGCGTTCGAGAAAGATGTTGATCAAAGTTTCTGGTTTGTATTAACACCCTGACTATTGTAGTAGCGGTACAGAATTCAGATGACAGTATTGTATACTTCATCAGTCAAAATGAAAACGCTTGTTCAGTTCACAACAATACTGTATTTTTAGTCATAAAATTGCCTAGTTCAGTTGTGGGGGAGATGTTGCAGATGGGTGCTAGGAATAGAATGTGCTTTATATTAAAAACATGGTTAGTAAAAAGATTTGGATCAGGCACTAAAAGGCCAGTCAAAGTTAGGGAAAGGTTAAAAGGTTAAGATTGTTTTTGTGCTTAAATATAAAAAAACTATCACAATGGGCCTCATTCACTAACACATGCACAGAAATGTTCTTACTCTCCGCACAAAATAAGTGCGTGCGCAAAATCACCGACGGATTCATGACACGTGCGCACCAGCCAATTTTGTTCTCACCACCTTGAGTATGTTTGTGAATCAGAATCATTCTAAATTGACAGGCGCGTGTCCGCTATCAAATAGCATACTGCCACGCCTCTATTTCTCGATATAAGGACATTTGGTGTCTCATGAAGAGAGCGGTGTGCTGAACAGACAAGTTAAAGTTATAAGAGAGGGCCCCAAAAGGTAAAAAGCTGAAAAATTTCACTACAGCAGAAACTGAAATAAAACTGTCGGAGGTGGAAGCCACAAAAGACTCACTTTCCCAAATTAAGGTGAGAACATATTGATGAATTCCAAAGTGTTCGTACGTACAGATTTGTGTGCGCACGCACTGTTTGTGAATGAGGCCCATTATCTTGTCCTGTGATCAAAATTGGGTACTGTACATCAGTCTTTCAGCTTCTCTGATTTCAGAGCCCAAACATTGCCATGAAAAATGTTATTAATGATTTAGTTGTTACAGAACAACCAGATATTCCTGGGACAGCAAATGAAATGTCAGACGGGGTTTGAAATTAATGTTTCCCGATTATGATGATAAAAAATGTAATTCTGGCAGCATTTGTGGTTTTGTATTTGCTGTGCAGCATGGTGCTGCAGTG
Organism: Hippoglossus stenolepis; assembly: GCF_022539355.2. NCBI lineage: Eukaryota > Metazoa > Chordata > Actinopteri > Pleuronectiformes > Pleuronectidae > Hippoglossus > Hippoglossus stenolepis. The sequence continues at coordinate 27,836,763 of NC_061483.1, read as the reverse complement.
GATCGCATTATTGCTTCACAGCAAGAAGGTTGCAGGTTCAAGTTTGAATGTTCTCCCTGTTCCTGGATGGTTTGTCTCTGTGTATAATAGGCAACTCTAAATGCCCGTAGGTGTGAATGTGAGTGTCAATGGTTATTTGCCTCCATGTGTCAGTCTTCGGTATTCACTGGTTACCAGTCCATGATGTACCCTGCTTATTGCCCAGTGTCAGCTGGGATTGACATCAGCCCCCACGCAACCCTCAAAGAAAAGGTGTTATAGCTAAAGTATGGAAAAAACATCATTTCTAGGAGAAATTCTCATATTATTCTTCATTATAACTGTTACAGGATATGCTGAATATGTATTTGGGCATCAGGTTTAATGAGGAATTATAATTATTTATGTTGAAAACTGGAAAGAGTATTGAACTATTATTGATTTTTACAATGATTTTCTATATGAACTGCACACAAACAAAGCTACAATGAAACTGAGACAGAAGATGTGGTTAAAGAGGCTTTAATGAAGAGGATTGAAGGCGCTGAAGCAGAAGGTCGACAGGCTCCTGGGGGAACAGACTGGTAACTAAGAGAAGCAGGTAGATTGCAGGGGAAGACTAAAAACAACTGTAGAGTGCTGTCTGGGGATGTACAGGCTACACTTGAGTATTGCAGGTGACTAATAGGTGTGGGCTAGAAAATAGTAGAGTAAAACTACTTTCAGACAGGTCTTAATTATAATTATTGGTGGGTTACAAAATATTCAAACTTGATTTCATTGAATTCTTTGACCACTACTTGATGAAGTCGTCTGTAGATTCCCCTGTAGGGCTCTGGGTACAGTCAAAATTGGGGATGGGCCCACATCAGTTTCTTCCTAAGACAAAAGAGGTCCGTTTTGAGCACTCCAAGGATCCTTCCTCTTTTCAAACCTGGGGTTTAATTCCTGGTGCATTCCAGAAAACTCTAAAGTCAAAATCTACCCAGTTTGAATGTTTGATTTTCAATCGGCAAGTGTTCTAGGTGAATGACACTGAACAAAAAAATAAAATGGTTCACTGTGATAAGCTAATTTGTATCTAAGCTGTTATTAAACATTTGAACAGGCAGAGATTGTTTATCATAACTAACTAGTTAATGACACTGACGTCATATTTTACATTTTATCAACTGCAAGCATATAAATGTTGCCTTTTAATCAGTGATTTATGATTTATAGTGTATGTGTCCATTGTTGTTTCAATTGTGTGATGCCAGTAAACAGCTTATTCATGGCATCACGGTAGATGGATGGTTCCATTGTACTTTTTCTAGTAGTAGGTTGATAAATCTCTACTTTGGAGATATCTGAAACACAGCATCTGCTCCTGGACCCAAAAACCAGCTACCATTGTTCAATGTGAGGCCTAAGAACCATGATGTCACCAGGCCAAAAAAAATCCATCTCTTACAATTGCAACTCTCTCTCTCTCTCTCTGCTTCTCCTGGCTGCAGAGGCAGCCACAACTGTTGCTCTTTTCTCCACCCACACTCTTCTCTGCAGTATTAGCTGCTGCTGTCTGACCTCCATGCAGGCCTGCTTAGGGCAAACTGCCACAACTCTTTTTACCCATGGCAGTGACACGAGAGCCTAAGGATGAACTGAAAGTGAACAAGTCTTATTTAGTGTCAGTGGTTATGATACAAGGTCTACCAGCTGCTTTCACAAGAAAAATGAACAACAAAAAGGAAATAGTGTTAAACAATTAATTCTGTAAGGAGAACGCAGAGCTACTAGTGTTCTGTCCAGCAGGTGCTGCCAGCAGGTTCACAGATCTCTGCAGAGGACTTCTGAACCTCTGTTAGAATGATTGTTTGATACTTGGTCCCTGACACTCCCTGACCGAGGTTTTCTTGTAAGGAAGTGTCCGTTTCATAATTATTGAGGCCCAGTGTTCTCCTGGGAACACTGACTCAAAGCTTTGGAAATGGTTTAATATGCCTTGATTTGTGCCTTACCACAGATTTGTCATTGTGTTCGACAGAGTTCTTTTGATTTCATGGCTTGACTTTTGTCCTGACATGCAGTATGAATTGTGCAATATGCAGGTGTGTGCCATTTCAAACAGTATATCAGGTCAATTCAATTTGCCAGAAGTGAAGTCCAGTCAAGCTCTAGACACATCTCAGGGATAATCACCACAATTCAGTGAGCCATAGTTGAGTGACTGAATGGTCTGAATACTTTTTATAAATAAGAGATTCACATTTTGTTAACATATTTGCTAAAAATCCCCAAAACAAGTCAACCATACCCTAACTTTATAAAATGTATAAGGTGAAAATAGTTTTGTGATCCACCTGACAAATGTAGCTCTATTTTGGGTCTCCACCTAATTATCCAGCTCTTTATTAGCAAAGTGCTCCACTATGTTCACCTGGTTATGGACGACACTGTCACCTGGTGTATTTGGTATTGCGCAGTAGGCTTTTAGAACTGAATATAACTCTCTGTTGTGGCTTCAATTTATGCTGAGAAACCTGTTAGTAAATCAAAACTATTGATTGAAACAGTGAACTGCAACATTTTATAAAGCTCCTTATGTGAAAGGGCTAAGGAGCTTAGCCCTTTCACATAAAAGCTGTCATGTTATCAATTTCTTATATAAACAGAAAAAGACACATCCCTTTGTATGTAAAATCTTAGAGATATTCAAAATACAAGATGTCTCTCTGACTGGTTGGTAAATTATTGCAGGATCTGAGGGTATTTGAACGATAATCATTACTGGGGCGGAAGGCTGACATGGATGTGAGCTCTGGAAGATATTAAAATCACTTAAAGGACATGCAAATATTAAAATAACCCAACCTGCTTTGAGAAAAAAAGAATCTAGTCCAATTAAGGCTCCAAATAAGTAGGAAGATCCAGGGTAATTGAGGCAGTCTGACTGAAAAAATGTGTATGTACTGTACATCAGAACTTCAAGCTGTCAGATTCACAGGTCAGAACAAGACAACTTGCAAAACTGACAGAGGGTGGCCAGAGACTTCTGCTTGTAACACCTTGAGAAGCAATGCAGGGAGGTAATCAGGCAGATGCAGATGCAGCAGAGACAACTCGAGGCAGACTGCAGAACTGTCAAGTGATGCAGAGTGCATGACTGTTCTGTTGTAAATGTCAAAAAACAACTCTTGCCCTTTTCATCTAAGGAATGACACCAAAACCTGATGTCTGCCACTGTTATCAAACCCCATTTATCTGAAAATAAAATGTTTTCTGCAGTTAAAGATGACTATTCCCATGTGCATCACTCGTAGCAACCACAAATGAAGTTATGTGGCAAGATTGTTGTATTTTTTGGCTTTTGGGGCTTCAGAAGACAAGACACAACGTTCACAGACGGGGCACGATTTCAGTTAAATGCCAGCTATGACGGCGCTTTACTTTATCCAGTTTGTGTGTGTGAGAGAGAGCAAGAGAGAGAGTAAAGGCTTTGTGCTTAGTCTTAGTGGGAGCTGCTACAGTACGTCTAAAGAATTTATTTTTAGGTTTCTTTTCTTCTGTTTTGTTACGACATGATTTATTAAGGATTGGGGGCAGTCAGTTTCTCGTCTTCTTTGTGTTTCTCACTTTTTTTAACATTAAAATGGATTTTCCACAGTATTGTATTGTACTTTTTTAAATAGTTTGTTGTTCAAGTGGAACGTTTAACACATTTTAAAGATGTAAAATGAGGTCGTAATGCTTCACTCTGGGATTTACATTTACACCCACTCGTACCCGCAACTGTACTGTCCCCCGCTCCTCGTCCTGATGCCAGCTCATTAGATCTTTACATTTGTATTTAGCTCATATAAATTATTGCACATTAAACACACACACACACACACAAACACATGTAACTTAGAAACAAAGGTTGAAAGACATAGGGTGACATCTATAAACACCATTTTGTCACATTTCACACATATACACTGGTACTTATGTATGCACACCTCACACCTTCTTCACACTTTCAGGAGCAGGCCTTGTGTGGTTTGAGATGTGAAAAGAGGTGAAAGAATCTTGTTTGTTTAGGCACTATAAGAAGCAATTTGTGAAAGGCTCATTTAGGCTTATTCAACTTTAGTTTGATAACTTACTTTGCAAAGTCTATTTTGTTATGAGTGCTTTATTAACATTTGTGATGTTTGATGATGATAACTGAAGTATCCCCTCTGATGTTAAGGTACATGTGGGTCCTAATGGCAGATCAAATTCTGCTGCTGCTTTTCTTGTCCATTGGAAAGCACTACTATTGATTTTCAAACAGGTGATAAAAGGCATGTCTGATTCATAATTAATGGTTAACTGTAGGAGGGCAAGCCAGATTTATGGGCATGCTCCAGGTTCCACAGTTATTGATTTGTATGACACAGATCTATGCATACTCACAGCTTTATACACCTGAGACAGAGAATGTGAGATAATATTTCTTTGGGCACACAGAGTTTTAGCCGTAAATCTTGAAATTGAATGCATGGGAACCGTGGTTAGTTAATATGACAGACGTGAGGATTCAGATGTGTGACTACAGATCACCTCCATAATGATAACAGTTAACTTTCATCTTGTTCATTCATGCATACATCAAATCAAGACGAATGTGTAAAGGGGGCAACAAAAGAGAGTCGTTTCAGTCAGGGATGATTCAAGTACATTTGAATTCACTGCAGAATTGAATTAGTCAATTAAAACAGTGTGTTTCAAGGTCAGACTGGGAAAGAAGCTCAGCCTTGGTGTCGTCCACTAAGACCAGCCCACCAGTCTGGGTTGTGATTGGCCAGTGAGCCAAGTCCTGTGTCAAATGAGGCATTACTCAGTGAGGGCCAGTAAAAAGATACACACAGCCCACCGGTATGGGCATTCTGACTATGGTTAATGGCGAGTAAATCTAAAAAATCTATGTTCAATAAATGTCCATATCCCAGCTTTCTTCATTTCTCATGAAAAAAAGTGCTATCTTTCCCTTGCTGCCAAACCACAGGTGTATGTATCATGCTTGACAGTGGATGTGCCCGATTCTTGGTGCTGGCACGAACATCATACTGACAACAATCATAGCTTTCCACTTGGGAAACACGTCATAACTGACTTTCACGCTATGCTAGCTGCCCATGCAATACTAAAGGGCAGTACACAAGAAATAAACTCTACAACCACAGGAACAGCTGCCACTGCCTCTTCTCTCCAGGCATATTATGATGTTTGATATCAAGAGGGACCTCTATTTGCATAAATGTAATTTGATTGGCTGGTGCCAGCGCTTGGGTATTTGTTCAAACACAATTTGATTGGCTGGTGTCTATGTTGCCGCTTAAAATTCTGCAATGCATGACATCACCCTATTCAAAGCCTCCAATGTGAATGTGAGTGCTCCACGAAGGCCAGAAAAGCTTTGGCTTTTAGAAATGCTCATAATTCTTAATGATCATTTATCAGTTATAAGTCCAGACAGGATCTGTTTCTACGGTCAGCCTTGGCTCTAGCTTATGAAAATCTTAAATCAAAAATCCAGATCCTTCTCCTTTATTCATGTGATAATAGTTCTCTCAGTTTAGCTTATTTGAGCATTTCAATTCGAAGACTATGAATCCAGCAACGTCCTTGTGTTTTACTGCGTGGTGTCCCTAAAAGTCAAATCCGGAGGGTGTTTCATTAAATGAGGAACTAAAGTTGAGCTTTCACACAGATCAGGGAAAAATATGCTTTTAGCTGTCTTGCACTTAAACAGTCGAAGAACTTATTAAATGTAGAATTTATCCGACGTCTCTCTCCGTCTTACCGTGTGTCTGGGTTCTGTGTTGTGCCATCAGCTTTATTAAGTATTAATGGCCTTGGTAGTTTAATCATTTAAAATATTACACATTGAATCTTCAGTAACTAATCAAGCTGAATTTTGATTTAATTTTGCACATACTTGTTGGGGTTTCTACAAATATTTCCTGTAACAAATTAGCACTGACTGATGTTTAAGTTGCATCTTCACAATTTTCACTCAACACACAAGCATGCTTATTAAAGGCATATGCTCTTTTAGGAGTTGTCATTTTGGTATGTAGCGCTACACCAACCTGTACAGAGTTGTCAATCTCGCCCACACTCCGGCTCTGGCAAAGGAGAATGATGTATACATTCCTACAAAGCTCTGCTTGGCTCAGTGGTGTGACACCAGATCTATTTTAGTTGCTGAAACAATCAGAGATGTGGGCAGCAGTTCAGAGGCCTGGAAACATTATATTTGCTATTTCTTTCGCATTTACATCAAAATACTGTAAGAGTGACTGAGAGCACAGCAATTTGTGAGTTTGTTACAGTAACGTACAGGCATTGGAATTAAGAATTTAGCCATTTCACATGCCTTGCTTTTGTGGTCACTCAACTGACCCACCGAAAAGAATGTGTGAGCTCCCATCTCCTATGAGCATTTGTCCTGGTGCTGTCTTTGTAATTGGGTTTATCTGGAGCAGGGTTGTTCTTCTGTGCAATGTAAGTGTCTGTAAAAAATGCACTGGTTTTTGGATAAGCACTCATTTGTTGCTTTTCCCACAGAACAAATTCAATCTTAGGCGGTATGAGGGGGCATGTGCCGGCGCACAAAGGCCACTCTCATGCGCAATCGATTCCACGTGACAGGTACAGAGACTGAAGAATGAAAGATAAGGTCTCATGTGAGAGAAAGAACTACATTGCTCAACTGCAGCTGAAACTATGAGGTCTGACTGCACATGGCAAGTTAGTAATCTCTTATGTTATCATGAGAGGTGTAGAAATATTTGCTACATTATGAAACTGTGGCAGGAAAAATTCAAATATAGTCGGCCACCACAATCTATATAACTAATTGGAAACACAGTGATATCATAGTGTAGTAATGCATTCACTGTTGTAACCATTGAGATTAGAGACACCATCTACCGCTCATTTAGATGAACCAATTAAAATGGCATCATCACAAGATAAAATAATGTAAACAATATGAAATTACCATTGCCTGATGTGATGCTATATACAGCGCATATGCAGGGTATGTATCGGCCCTTTATGTCTGTGTGTGTGTGTATACCTAGAGTCCACTGCCATGTTTTTCTGTCCCTATTTATATTTTTCCAAGAGGAGTGGAGTGCAGCAAATAAAGAATCTATTACCTTCACTGTTCAAAACCCTGCTTGCAAATCTGTGTCCTTGCTGAAAATATGTTTGAAAAAAAAATAACGTAATCGTGTCCTGTGTGGCAACTCATTTCCTCCACTACATCTGTAATTATTTTTCTTTCCACAGTAACTTTTTACAATCTGTTTCCAGCCTACCTTATGTGGGGACATTATTACTCTGTAACATGTGAGGCCATTTGACTTTAGCATAGTAAAAACTCATCTTCAAGTGAAAGAATGCTTCTGCATCACATTTCGTAAAATGTCAGTGGTGCACAGACTGGTTCTCTTTTCTGAGCTGAACCCACAGGTCGTTAACATACTTGCCAGTTTCTTCCTGCCAAATCCTAGTTTACACATAATTACCTATGCAGGATTGGTACACGTGCAATGTTCCTGCTGTGCAATTCCCATTTACTGCCGGTGGTTGCTGTGTATCATCCAATTGTCTTACATGGGGGTGTAGCATGTAATCAGAAGCATGACAGCCTGAATTAAAGAATTTAGCATATAAAGATCCTGAGCCAGAAGCAAACATAAACACACATATTTAATTATAAATGTGTGTTACATGAATTTGAATCTCTTACTGTGAACAAGTGAACAAATCTTAAATGTAGTCTGCACTTCAACTTGAGGCTGGACGGTTTCTGTGCTATAACTGTAAAATGATGTCACTGTTACTATTATGCATCTTAACCTGTGTGTGTGTGTGTGTGTATGTGTGTGTGCGTGCCTGTGACCACACAACCCTTATAGATGCAATAAATTAATATTTTCTCTGTCTCTCCCATTGAGCGTCTTCATCTGTTAATTTCCCCAGTGAGTGATTACAGGCAGATGAAGAGGATGTGGATCACCAGTCACCTCCTCTGAAGACGATCACCAATTTAACCACCCTATTACAGCCTTGTCAATATTGAAACCCAGTGCAGCATGTGTCCATCCGTGTGGGGGGGAAGACACACACACACATTGGGATTAAAGGGAACAAACAACGCATAAGGTGATAGAAGGAGAGATATTTTCGACGTGTAAGTCTGTGTTTGTGAGAGCTGCGTTGGATTTACTGCAATTTGCTGCAGCACTGCAGTGGTGTGGAGGGCAGCTGCTCTGAGAGAGGCCGTCTCACCTGACTCATTATAAGGAGTAATGAATCGCTGACTGTAGATCAGTGTCAAGGGGCCACTCTACTCTTCCCACTGCATCAATGTGCATTGTAGGTGTGTGTATGAAGCGTGGACCTGTTAGAGTAAGTATAATATTGTGTGTGCATGTCAGCATGTATGTTTGTGTTTGTACATTCCTGTTTGTAGATGTGTGTGTCTTATTGATCGCTCTTCAATCTCTGTCTAGATTGGTGTGTGTTCTGAAAGAAACATGTTTTGGGAGGTTGGGGGAGGAACAGCAGGGGTTTGAACCGCATACAATACATCAAGTTCATACAGCGTACACACACACACACACACACACACCGATCTATGGTCCTCATACAATCGCTTGAATCCCATTTAACACCTTGCTGCAGAGTTGCACGTACCCTGGGTGTCATCATGCATCTGTCTGCCAACTGAATCCTTTATTTCTCCCATGTAGCCCTGCCTGTCTCATATGAATTGGGGTTAGGCTCCTCAGGTCAGGACTGAAAGCTGAGACATGCTGCATCTAGTCAACCTCTGTTTTCAAATCTGCCTCAAGACAGAAGTTGCATTAGTCAATAGCTATTTTTGTTGTAGAGGTTTGCACAATGCATTGTCTGTGATTTTGTAAACGGGCCACACACATAACATTTACCTTCAGACATTCAGACCCAACAGTGACATTCACACTGAAAGCAAAGCTTTGTCTCACTTTATTGCTGCATTTTTGAAGGATGAAATGTTTTTGCACTCTGTGTTAATTTGCCACAAGCAGCCAATTTACCAACTGTACAGACATTAGCTGATGTGTAGTGGGACGGAGAGGATGTTATTTTTCTCTGGTTTAGTCGAGTCAGTAAACTTAACTTCTCTTTTAACTGACTTTGTGTGATAGCTCACCAACATAATTCACCTTGACAGTGAGGCTCACGCAGGAATCAATCATACCAACAGATTCATTCTTCAGTGACATATCAGAATGTGTGTGCCATTCAGCCCTTTCTTGTACATACAATTTTCTCTAAGTGCAAATAGCCTTCTCTCCACAGGGAAGAAAAGATTTATAGGAGACAAGATTTTGGAGTACATTGATTACAATTTAATATAAAGCCTAAAACTAAAGCAAAGAGGTTGATTTAATACTCCGTTGAGTTTTTTTGTTTTGATTTAATAGCGGTTTGGGGATATTTCAGCACAGCTATGGTTATCAAGGATATTAGTAAAATTCTCTCACTCCAACAGTTGCCTCAGGTTTGCCTTGACCGCCTTTCATCCTAGTCATTGATCGCTTTCCTTCAGAGGACGATTCTTTTGCTAACTTCACGTTAGAGGCACTGCAGAGAAATTTCTACCCTGGTAACAACATGTTGTTAGCACAGTCGTTCCTGTTCAACAATCAAAGGATAAATGCAGATGATTAAATATAAATCATTTGGTCGGCATCAAAGCACTGTAAAATGTTAGTTTTGGTTAAGAAAATTACTCCTAATACTTTTAGAAAATAAATATTGAATAGCCCACACATTCCACAATCCACTATGGTGGAAGTGGCCACTTTTAGAGAAGACCCATACGGGCCCTGGCAAACCCAAATGGCCTTGCCTATGGTTAAAGGTAATCTAAGTTTTTGCTGTTACAACATAACTAACATTATCAATAACAGCTGTTTACTTTACAGTCTAGCAAAAACAAATTTGCCAAGAGGTCTTCAGTGGTGGAACGCAACGCCAATATTAACTCTATAGCTTTGCTTCTATTTCTATCACTTCTTTTTTTTTTAAGTCAGAATAATAAGTAGCTGGTCTCAGCATGCTCAGAGGAAGTATTTTCACCTCTTGTCTCGTAAACACAACAATAGCCTAAGCTCTTAGAAAGTGACCACAACTACCACCCACACCCACATTCAGCAGCAGAGATAACTTTTATTTGAGTCACAATTCTGATGAAGTCTTGTGATTGATACTCGGGTCTCTTAACACAAAGAGTGAAACTGCTAAACCTTTCTTTTCGTCCGCTGATAGACGACAGCAGACTATAAGCTGTATGGTGTAGAAGATGTATTTTTGTCTTTAATATTTTGTTAACAAATCTAAATGACATTGATAATGCAAGTGTCTTAATGTTTTATAGTTATTATTATATCTCATCTTGCACACACCAGTGCAGCTCCTTGGGTCATTTTGCTGTAGCACTGTCAAGGCCCTCATCTCTCAAAGTGTCTGTGCATGTGTCTTTCATAGCGTGTGATCGTATGTGCACACATTTTTGGAGATTTAATTCATGATTTCGAATTTTTTCTTTTGAGGGCAATCATCATGTCGGCTTTAAAGCTTTTATTAGGTCCTCTCCCTTCGTTGATTTCACATACAGCTCATGAATGAAGTTTTTCACCCGTGGAGAAACATGGAGCTAGAATCAAAGGCATGGATCAATTATCCACAGTTACTACAAGAACACAGCTTCAAAGGATACATATCAAATCACAATCTCTGAGGGTTATGCTTTCTCCACCTCCCCTCAGATTACACACACACCCACACACACACAGACAGAGAGAGAGAGAGACAGACCTACACACGTATGCATGAAAACTTGTAATGTTTTCATCCTCGCATTTGATATCACAAATGTCATCAGACAACAGGTGCTTATTTGATTGATTCATCACAGTGATGAATATTTCCATTCTTAACTGCAGAAGGAGAATTAAAAGTGGTTCATGAGTTAATGAATCTGACCCACTTAGAGAGGAAGGAACAGAGAGACGGAGAACTGCTAGGACGAAGCATCCGTGAAAACAAATTAACTAAAAGCAGAGCCTCGCTAGCTGTAGGTTACCAGGCCAGTAAATGACAGCTAAGGTGCATATCCGGACCCATCTAAGAAAGATGAAAACACATCATCAATCTTATCATTTCCTAATGTTAATACTCAAATTAACACATTGTCTACTCACCCCTTCCTCAGCCAGAAACAAAGATCTAGTATATAAATCCAACTTTCAGAGCCACAAATAATATAATACGCTCAACTTTATAATTTCTGAAAGCTCATTCGTCCATTGGTGGAGAATAATCGTGCTGCTCATGTCAGACAATTGCCACATTAGTCCAAAACATCTCAACAATGATATGAAAGCAGAACAAATAGACTACTCATTGTGCTGCTTTTTCAAAGTAGCCCAGTCTCGTGTATTATTGACATGCTGAGCCAAGTAAACAGGGGGGGGGGAAAGATAGGGTTCCTTATGGCTGTATACATACGTGCTTTCAGCCATATTCTTGCTACAGTAAAAAATGTGCGAGTATTATTTACATAGACATATAATTATCTATTTTTTAATCTAAAATTGCGGACATTAAGCCATGTGTACTTCTGTCGAGGATGGAAATATGAACTTATTCGAAGAAACACGCCAAAAACAATACAACAACAACAAAATAAAAACAGACATGAGCAGTGAGGCGTCGAACTCTGGCTCTCACTGCGATGCTCCGGTTTCAGAGGAGAATAAATGAGGTTGAGTAAAGTGGGCCTCCAGATGTGACTCCTTGTTCTTACGCCCCCCTTGGCATCATCTTCTAACGGCTGGAATGTGTTCAATTATATTCATAAATATAGGATCGTCTCACAACTGACAAATATAGACTGGATTTGTATTATTTAAATGCAACCTGGGAGGAAAATTACAGCGTGAATATGCAAATGGGTTAAGAAGATTAAAAAGATCAGCAAAAAGTATGGGTGTATGTGTGGCATATAGAGGGGATTCACAATGATGGGGAGAGGTATAGAAGAAGTGAAAGAAAAGTAAATGAAAGCAGATGAGAGGGAAAAAAGAAAAAGATGAAAAGAAGGAGAGATGGAAGAAGAGAGGAGATTATGAGGAACTGGGATGGGGAGGTGGTATCAGAGGTAAGGAGGCGGAGTAAAGTTTTTGGGAAAAGGATGATGAGAGGACTCTAAAGGGTTAAGGAGTTGAACCGGGACGAAAGGAGGAGATAAAGCCGAGCAGAGGTGTTATCTGTAAAGAGGAGTAAGAGCATTATGTGCAAGGAATGATACATACAATGGGACAACAAAGCTCTTTTCTTAAGGAGGATAGTGGCCCGAGAATCAAGACTGATCCTGATCTGTATTGTCCTTCACTTGGAAGTCTTCACACTCGCTCCGCACACACAAACATACACACACACACACACACTGCTATACCAGTTACGCACAATTAATGTCATATTGTCATTCTGAGAATAAAAAATAAATGTATGAAAAGCAAGGCATTTGGAAAAAGCCACTGAATAAATCATAATATGAGCACGGCGTCTTCCCCTCTTCCGCTGCTTCATGCTTTTGAAATTATTTCCTAAAAAACAGTATCTACAACTGTTTCTAACTCTTATACAGCAAATAGATAAGTTGCCATGGCGACGATTAATGAAATTCTTCCCTATCTGCTCTAAGTGTGGCTCCTCATTACCATGGTAATAAACATTGCAGTATCGTCTGGTCGTTATCGTGAAGATAGATCATGGGATATCTTCTCGTTTTGCTCGTTTTCAAAAAAACGATCGGTGGTGGTGATGGTTGGGGCAGGGGTGCGGAGTGTGGAAGGGGGGTCGACTAAATCCCTGATGCACAGCCAGACAAAGCCTGTGGAGAGATGAAGCACAAGATATGTAAGAAAACAGAGGAGCTCTGATGTTCAAAGTGGGGCGATCAAAACTTTAAACAGCTGCCGTCGCCATCCAGATGTTATTCTATCGCCTTGTTTAGTTTAATATATGGGCAAAAGTTCTTCAGTCTGCACTGTGAATTCTTTTGGAGCTATATAAAAGTAAAAACGAGTCTGTGATATTAAATTTGCATTAAATATTAACACAGTCTCAAGAGGAGGACTGGATCCATTTTAAAGTGAAAGACTCACTGTTTAACTGCAGTACTGCAATCTCCCAATAACCATGTTTATTACACACAGAAGCATCTTCCAAGTTCATTGTCCATTCACCTGTCCTCTATGGGCTCATTACATTTGTTTATACACTTGCAATTCATTTGAAAAAATGTCTTTGACAAGATTTTATAAGTTTACAATGCAGAGCCTCACCTGTGCAACTAAACCAGGCACAGACATTTTGAAAGCAAAGATCAAGCAAACAGAAATCACATCTTCAAGGAGAAGTCTTGTGATGTGTGTCAGTGTATTATAGGCTGAACTCTAGAGAGGTTTTCCACTTCTGTCTTTAATTCTCATAATAAATCAGTCTGTTGCTTCTTTCAATATTGTCTCAGTGTGAACATTAAAAGGAAATGTTTTATCCATAAAATCTTTGGATGGTTCTTGAAAACATTGTTGACAAACACCAAAGGTTCAATCATTATACAGGCAGCTCCTGAGGTTTGTAAAAAATCTAACCGCACATCCGGAAATCAGTTTTGAAACTAAATCTGCCAGTGCCTGGAAATGTCTCCTACCCCCTCCCCCCAGCCTGATTGTGTTTTTAACTGCTCCGAGATGAAGATGGCATGACGAGCAATGAAGGAGTAAAACACATTTCAGCAACAAGAGAAAATAAAACTTGCTTTCTAGCCAAACACAGCGAATGACAAGATGTATTTTGTGGTGTGACAAATGATTTCTTCAGCAGATATTTCTATGGGGTTTGTGCTCTAATTAGTTGCTCATTTGTTGCTGACTGTATTACGTGTGTCAATTAAAGCTGCAGCTGGAGGAGCAAAGTGTGGGTGCCTGTGTGTGTCCGTGTCCATGTGATGCTTTGCAGATGGCGTCACTATAATGTTACTTTGTTTTAATTTGACAAGATGATTTTTGTCTTATTAAAAGTTGGTGTGTGTTGGTTGGATGGCTACAGACTTTGTGGCAACTAGTAAAGTTGGATAAGCATCTAGATCATACAGCAGACATTTGTTGCATCACATCGGGGCCTTTTGATCATCACAACATTTTGACCAGCACACCACAACGTCTTATTGTTGTTAAACAGCATTTTACAATTTTAACCCAGACCACAATTTTGACCTAATCATAACCAAATGGCTGTTGTGCCTAAATCTAACTATTTAACACGAAACTAGGTGAAGAAGTTGCATGTGCACAGTTAAAAAGTGTGAAGTTGTGTTATTTGTACACAGATTAATGAGACTGGGTTTGGTGAGTACATGGTCAAGGCTGTTGCCACTGATAAGTTGAGAGATATACTGAGTTAACGAGACAGAACATGAAGTCAGGGAAGTAAAAATGGTGAATAGTCTGAATTTGTATAAAGCTTTTCTAGTCTTATCAAAGCACTTTCAAGTAGAAGTCACATTCACACATACGTTCATACAGCACTTCAAGGCACAGTGTTTTTTCTATCATACATTCACTCAGTCATAAGGTAGAATTTGGGGTTCAGTATGCCCAGGGACACTTCGGAATGTAGAGTGAAGGAGCCGGGGATCAAACCACCGACCTTCGGATTGACGGACACACCTCAGTATTTTATAGAAGCTGTCCCAAAAATGATATATTTATATATTATCAAGTTTGAAATTCGTGTCCCTGTGTTAAATGGTCAGTTGTGTCTTAATTTCTGCCAAATATCTTATAGAAATTAAATCAAACATTTTTGTCAGTATTCTCTTTCGATAAAACAATATGTTAAGCTTAATGACTCATCCTGAATGTAGGGCATGTGTACATTTTTAAGAATGATTTTAGCTAACAACGTTAATTATAATAAACAGTTTAAAATTATTAGCTTGTGTAATGGCAGATTTTGCATTTGTGTAATGTTTAATAGAAGAACAGATATGTATTTAGAAGAAGTAGATAACAAATGTGTTTCTGTGACTTACAAGAGTTGCAGAGGGGACTATAAGTGTTTATGGCCCCCACATGTGTGTCTTAGCAAATGCTTCACTGCAGGGGTGTTACTTAGTGTGTCTGATAGAGATGGGTGAGGGGAACTCTGCATTGTATACAGGACTGGAGTCTTTTGATGTTGTAAATCTAGATAGGGGATCTCGGAGACAGATTGTCTCACACCAGATAGAGGCACACCAGGGGTCTGAGACGGAGATCTGAGACAGGAACTCTGCCCAACCTGGTCAAACATCAAGAGGCTGAAGAATACCTTTTGGCTCCTCGCGGGGAGGGGCTTCTGATTGTATAAGTGAAGTGATTCTCCTGTGCTCTGTGCTCATTCTGTACACGTCACACTAGGTGGCTGTGTGGGGTGAGCCCACCTGCAGGTGTTTTAGTTGAACTTTCCTAGAGACAATGTTATGTGTGTATTATTATACAATAGAGTATCATTATTAAACAGAAACTGCCACCACACTTGTAAGTTATAACTGGTAGAAGATATAGGTCAGAGGAGTCTGTTTAGACCCCATGTTTCCTCTTTAAAAAATCTTTTTTTTCAAATTGATTAATTTATATCTGAGGGAAAGCTGATACTCATTTAAAGACAGTAAACCCCAGGTAAACTCTTAGTGTTACCAAAATACCAAAAATCTCAATTAACAATTGAATCAAGCTAATAGCCGGCAATGAGCTCAGGGTTAAGCCCAATTCATGCTTCTGCGTCGAAGCTACGCTGTAGGTACGCACGGAGCCTATGCACGGGGCAGAGCATTCATACTTGTGCGTAGATGTGTGTAAATATAAATTACACCGCCGAGCCGCTAGGTGCAGCAGAGTTTCTATGCTAGCGTTGAGTGTCTTCCGGTTTCTGGTACGCTTATTTACAAAATCTCTGGCGTCTCTATTTACAATGACATGTTAGTAAGTGTTGATAGAAGTTAAGGAGCAATTAGGTTGTCTTAAAGAACTGCAACGAAGAAAAGAAAGACGTCATCCATGTTCGTTCCTTCAACTCAATACAAAAATGGTGGCGAGTCTGCCAGAGATGTGATGCTACCAAGCGTATCAATCACAGCTCTTGCGGTCTGTGTAGCCTCGACACGTAGTTACATTTTTGAGGAGGTACACATCAGGGTACAGCATAGGGCTCTGCGTAGGGTACATGTCTACGCATAGGCTACAGCTTAGCTTCAACGCAGAAGCACGAAGTGGGCTTTAGGCTCTCCATTGTGTGTTGTTTGATAAGCCACGACCACTTTTGAGTAATCCACTTTAAAATGAATCTGCAATGCATCACATTAGGGAGGATAATAACCCTCTAATTATTGTTTCACTCTGACTTTGAGCCTTTTTAGTCTAAAGATAAGCCCTGACTGCTCTAAGTACGCATCACATTGTGCTCAGAAATCCTACTTCCTTTGACTGACAGTCTGTTCCAAAAGAACATGACGCCCACCCACAATGACTGCAGTTTTTAAAGTACTGTGGGGGCAAGACATTTTTTATGATTTCTGACGGAAAGTAAGTGAAAAGTTGTTCTATTATCTACAGAAAGTGATCATCCTTTAATCACACTATTGAAAAGAAAAAAAAACTTCCTTGGGGTGTTTTGGCCATAATGTGTTAATGAAGGATGTAAATATGCAACATCATCAGGTAGACAATGAACCAGTTTCTAATCCTACCCACCCGAGATACATCATTGAAACTATCAGTGGAATTGATTGGGGGAGGAGGTGCATTGTGGTTGAAGGAGCCAATTGAATTTTTCACCAGCCCCCTCTCCCCAAGAGACTGTGCGGCAAGTTACATTCCCATGATTCTCCCCCTTTAAATGGTATTGCATTTACAAATCCATTAATATATCCTAATTTCTATCTTTTAAATCAGTAATTGGAGATGCCAGCTCGACACTGTAGCTTCCGCAGCAGCAGCAGCTAGTTGATCTAATTGCAATGTACGTGTGACTTGAGCATAATACCAATTAGCTGTGTTACCTCCTTGAAGAGCAAACTGTGTCCAAATAAACACATCTTAATTATGCCCGCAGAGAATAGGAGTTGGATAACACACAATTAAAGTGGATAATTAATTCAGTGTTTTATCATACTTTTTTTTTTTTTATGTCCTTCTAGCTTTATGCCAAGAATCATGCAGAAGATGATTAAACTGTCCATCCTCTCAGCAGGACTTATGGGTCAGTCTTTGTAGTTCCCTGTCCTCGCAGCATTGGCCTCCAAATGCTTAAGAAAAGTGGACCAGTGAAAAATACTTTAAAAAATAATAAAATAAGGAGCCACAATCAATGAATCACTGTTCTGACCAGGTCCATCAGACTGCTTGGGCTCTGTGATCCTCCAGGCTCGTGGGTTTGAGTTGAACCAGGTAGGTGTGTTTTACTTTTCTCATATTTGCTTCTGTTCCTTCATACCACCACTAACTGGGTTTGAGCCGGGAGCATTTAAAAAACATGTTCATCTATTCTTTGATTTTGGACTCATGTACAGCAGTCAACCCTGATGCCTCACCGTCCACTGAATTATCAAGATAGCCTTGGGCACCATTGCATGCTGGGGAATTGTGATAAGGTATAACACACATGACTGAACAAAACTAGATTGGTTTAATCGAGGTGTACTGTATGTGATCGTACAGTAACCCAAGTGAGCATTAGTTAGAGATATTAACCACACATTCCTGAGTTGAAAAAAGAGTTTACGCGACTAGATGTCAATGAATAGGCTTACATCAAATCTGACACAAAATTCACAGTGGGCCAAGGCTCAACCAGAGCGGTACAATGCAGGTTCAAAGGGTTAGTCCCCAGTGCACCAGCTGGGCTCTTCACCGTAGGTTGTAAAAAGAAGTGCATCGCATAATGAGTCAATGAGTCTCCATGGCTTTGTGAAACAGCAATTGTGAAAAACCTTGCAATAGAGATTCACTGTATACTCACTCTGTGATGCGGGCTCTTGAATTATTCTATTTCAAGCAACAATGTGAAGAGGAACTGCAGACAAACTCAGGCTTCCTCTTTATTCATTTTTATGAGACTTCTTCTTCCTGCTATAATGTATAACTGGATTCTGAGATTATTCTGTTCTGGATAATTCCACAAATTAATTGCAGGGTCTGTTACATGTTGTTAATTTATATATTTGGCAAATGGCAAATATATTGATACTGAATTTATCAATAGAATTCAGTTAAGACCCAGACCTTTGCTGTGTGTCTTACACATTTTCACGCTTACTATCCTATACACACACACACACACACACACACACACACACACACACACACACATATCCTGGTCTCTCTCTGTTGTGTGCTATGTTTCTTAAGTTTTCTCAGTAGATCACTTCAGGGGACTCTTGGGCATCCACTACAATGTTTAAGACGCGAGTCACGTGACCATGTCATTGTCATTTCAACATAACATATTCATGTTCTATAGTTACCCAACTAATCTGTACAAGCTATTGCCCGACATAGATCAGTTATCCATATAAAACACAAGCCACAACACAGCGCAATGATAGACATTCAGTTTTAATACAGCTTATGTGGATGAAGCAGCAATATGTAAGAAAGAGATTAAGTAAGGACATGTCATTCATAACCATGTACAGTGGTTCCCCCTGGGTGGGGAAACCCCCCTCCCATATGACCATAGATTGATCGAATACTTGATCGAAACACTGACATACATGTACCCTTTCACTAACAGTAAATACAGAACTTGAAGGAATTTTACAGAAAGCTTCTTGAAATTGTTGAGACCAAAATAAGTTATCGAAAAGATTATTAATGTGTTCTGAACTGGTCTGCGTCCTTCCCCTTTCTCCTCTGGACTGCCTGGCTCCGCATGGTTTGCCGTAGACGCGGCGTCACGGACAACTCGGCAGCCAGGCAGTCGGGCAGAAAGAGCGGGAGCCTTTATTCATATGCTAATGCTGTCGTTCATTAGCACTCTTTAATTAGCTGGGTTGCTGCTGTGGGCTGCTGGCTAACAGAAGCCACCAATACCAGACCGCTTATCAACAAACAAGAGGCGTCGTTCTCAAACAGCCTGGGACCGAGAGAGCGAGGCGGTGCCATCATGAACATGTATTAATGAAGAGCCAAGGTGGAGGAGGACCAGCATTTGGGGAAAGGAGGACAGATGAATATTGGAAGACTAAAGACTGGGGAGGGGCTTGTGAAAAAAAGTGGGTCATTTTTGGGGGGAATGACAGTTTTGACTAAAACATGATTTTGTCTCATTCACTAATGAAGACACCCAATCACATCCTCCCCTGTTTGATCTGCTGCAGTACAACCTTATCACTTTGCTTTTTAACCAGGGCCTATGATATTTGATTTCAGAAACTTGTCAAATACTTGCAATAAATATCCCAGATTTAACCAAACAGGAAAATCATATCCGTCGAGGTGAGTTGAAATGAAAAGCTGCAGTGTGGTGGGTATCGAGGTTGGAAAGCACACTCTTAGACATGGTTTTGTATTTCACAATGATTTATGACCTTTTCTTGCGCTCTATTGAGTTATTGATGGCCTGTCTAGTCTGATCACACACTGTTTGTAAATGTAAATGAGGGCAAAGTGATGACAAAATGTGCCCGGTGCTACACACACCAGGACTGAAAGTGATCTGGAGCATTGTGAATTTTAGCCTTATTATGGCCTCAGGCAGATGAGGATGTAATTGGACCACCTAGTGACAATGCTGGGTTTTTGACATGAAGTTAGTGAACGTGGGAGTCACAAGAGACAATCTGACTTCCTTTGTAACAGCAAAAAGGTTAGGTACTACTTTAACTGTAAAACAAAAAAAAATCCTGACATCAAGGCTTCACTACAATGACACATTGTCACCCAGAGTAATATATACCGCTTATCCTTTCAGGGTTGCAGTTGGGGCTGGAGCCAATCCCAGCAGACATTGGGATAGAGGCATGGTACTCTGTGGACAGGTCTCCAGCACATTGTAGGGTCGACATATACAAATAAATGACAATTCTCTCTCATGTTTGCACTTACAGTAAATCTAGAGTCTCCTATTAACCTAACCTCAATCTGCATGTTTTTAGACCTTGGGGGAGCCAGCCATACCCAGTCTGAACTGGGATTCAAACCAGAAACCTTGCTGTAAGGCGACAGTGCAAACCACAGCACCACCATGCCATCCATATACAGATAGTGATTAATGAAATTGATCTCATAACCCAAAGAAGTTTCTCCAGAGTTTGATGGGGATTTGCCCTGAGGCAAAAATGAGCTTTGGGTCTCCACTAAACCACAATTCCCCCGGTTATTGTATGCAGGTTATCCTCGAAGTTCCCATCACATACACAACATATAGCAGGTAAACATGACCAGCTTCATTACATTTTGCCTGGAGCCCATAACCCAACCTGGGATTTTATGTGAAATGCATGGCCGAGTTTGTAAATAGTAATTTCATGAAATTTTAATTCAGTCTCAGCCCCACTGGATTACCTGACTTCCTTTTAAGGATGTTTTAAATGTAAATACATACAATCTTCTGTTTAAGAAGACAATATGCTAGCATGGTGACATTAGTGATTAGTGATTGGTGTGTTTGTGGGAGAACTCAGTATTGGTGGATGTTGTGGCACATGTAACAGCATGTGCAGTTTAATGTCACAGCTCTTTCAGTTGTTCATTCATCCTCAGAGTGCCTTTCCCAGGAATCAATAACTCGTGTCATTTCAGGCTCCGTCACTCCATCTGCCCTCCAGTAACACCAGCCTTCCCCACCTTCCAGCCACCTGACTCTGTCCTGCTCACCTACTCACCTCTTCCATCAATCCAACCATTATTGCAGTGTCACTTTGAGGGTTGTGGGGCAGGATTGTAGCCAATCCCAGCTGATATTGGGCAAGTGGTGTGGTTCGTACCTGGTTTTAACATCTGTCTGAGAGATCCATTCACAAGTGGATAGCTTTAACTTTATCTGTTCACATCTGGTATTAAAATGCATCCTGAATGTGTCTCCTGTGACCACTTGTGATGGGATCTCACTTCCTCGCTCTATATGGAAAATAATCACATACGATACAAAATTATGTTGTCTTTCCCCAGTCTGAGTTTGCCTCTCTGTGTGAGAGAGAGAGAGAGAGCTAGAGAGAATGGAGCCAGGACGGGCTGAATGAATGAATGCACAGCACGCAGCTCAGCTATGAAGAAGAATTTTACCCATTTAAATCATTATATCATGGTCAGTTTTGATATTGTAAAGTTGGCTACAACAAAATCAACACGTGTAAACTGAGAAGTGTAAAACTACGTTTGATTTGAAGTGAAACTGTATTGGCTCAGAGGACGTCAGCTGAGTAGGAGGTCCTTTATATATAGCCCTAGACACGTTTGTGTTCACACATTGATAGGAATGTGGCCACATGCCCCGGCCCAACACTAAATGTGGTCTTAGTGACAGATCTCAGGACGCATCTAAGTGCATTCAGATCTGTATTTAGTGCTAACCACATGTGATTGGTTCACTCAGGAGGGATGTTATTATCAGGTCTGAACAGGGTTACAGAGACAAATTACCTTAACACTCACATCTACGGGCAAGGTATCTGTGGCTACATGTCTTTGGACTGTGGGAGGATGCCACAGTTCACGTTCCTCGTTCTCCATTTATATTCCTTTGTATATTCTAGTCCATTTTCACAGACACTGTACTGGGCACTCGCAGCCACAGATTTCCGGCCTCACTTACCTGTTCTCCCGCCTCTTATGACCTCTTGCTTGTTTTTTCGACTTTAGCCTTTAGCCTTCTCCTTTGCCCTTTTCCCCCTCTGGTTCTCCTGCCTTCCTGCTCCATGTCTTCCCTCCCCGTTTATCCTCACCTGCTTTTCTCTGCCCAGCCTAAATAAAGGTCAACTGTTTTTAGCTTTTTAAATCGAGTGTCTCTGAACCACACATTGGAGTCTTTACAATTGTGAGGTATGACAAATGAATATTGTAGCTCACACAACTTAGGCAGCTGCTCTGTCAGAGGCCACTGCTGTATCTGTTTACATTGTGGTGAAACTCAGTCAGTCAATAATAATCTCTTTTCCATTACACCACAAACAATTCATTCTGATTTCATGCAGTTTTCCACAAAAACAGCAGGCTACAGTAATGTTGGTACCTTGCTGACGAGTTCTGCGAAGCGTCACCTGCAGCTCTTCATCTCACAGCTCACTGCGGCTGCCGCTTCTCACTCCATTATACCCTGTAATATTAAAAACCATCGGCTGTCAAAACAATGCCAAAATTTACTACTGTCTACTTTGGAAAGTATATTTTTTAATGAACAGTCGCTGTCAGCACCAACGTCTGAGACGAATACTTGTCTTGTTTCCTGCGACAGCTTCACAATAAAAGCTCACCAGCTGAATGCTTTTAATGTGGACGAGCAAAGTGTTGGGTTTGCACGAGTACTAACTGGGACAAGAGCGAACAGGAAAAATTTAGATAAACTTACAATAGCAGTGGGTAACAAGCGACTGTGTGTGTGAAGGCACTTTGAATCCCAAGGGAAACATCCAGAAACAGTAACATCACTAACAATGTGTCTGATGGTGCAGGAAACCACAAGAAGTCAGATGATCAAATGGTTTGTAAACTAAACCCTGCAAGACAGTCAAACCCATCTGGAATAGAAAAGTGAACAGCAACTGTCTGTTGTAAACATCCTGCAAAGTTTGAAAAATTACTTATTTGTTTAACTTTAACCTACTGCACTAAATTTACAAGAATTATATATATATATTTAATGTTCAAAGAAGAATTTTTAGAAGGCTGTTTATTCTAATGTTAAGCCCTGAAATGGGAGTTATCAATTGAGGCACTTGGATATGATATATATGTCCAAATACACAAATACAATGTACAAGCTTATAGAATCTTCCTGTGCCACTACATTTTACTTAAGTATTTTAATTCGTAAATTCCATTTATAGGAAAGGTTGTATATTATGTACAATTTATTTTATTTGTCTTGCCTATTATTACTATTTTGCACTTTCACATGTTTACTTGTCTGTTCCCCCCACCCACTCTCTGCACCCCGGACACACCCACTTTTGTTTACAGCAATTAGGTATTGATTTAGGTTTTTTCAAATCTAATGTGATTGGTCGATGCTGTCTCACTGAGTTACTTCTGCTGCAAGCTGACCGGCAAAGATATGGACACTTCAAGGGGAACTGCAGCAAATCCGATACATTTTGTACAAAAACACCCCAACAAGAAAAAAAAGAGACAAAGGACCGACCCAATTTACAGATTCAGCAGCAAGTGATGAGGACGAGCTTACAGCCGGGGCTTCTCTTCATCTTGTTATGAGAAACAGAGTTGGATGTGGTGTAAGTAACGTCTTTAACTGCTTCCCCTGTTTGTTGTTTTAAACTGTGGACAACGACGGGGGTGCGAGACCTAAAATATCTCTCTGAAGAATGCAGACGGCATGAAAGTTGCCACAGTCACTTAGACACAATGAGGCTAGATATTTGCGGCAGGCTTAGCAATCCTCAGCAGCTGGATGAAGGCTACAGGATTGGCATATTGTGTGTTGTGTTGTTTTTGTTGAGTCTGGTTTTGATTAACATAAAAAACACAAAAACTGCCCCCCCAATAAATTTTATCACCGGCTGCCACTGGTTCATAATGTGTGTGTGTGTTTGTGTGTTTGTACCTATGCTGCTCAAAGCTGCCATAAGGGAACAGACTAGCTAGACGCTTAGCAGCATAGTAGGGCAAAAAAAACAACAAATAGTGTTACACTTACACAACATTCATCAGAATGTCAACAAAACGCAGACTAAACCACCAAGCAAACATTTTCCAAAAGTTCAAATGCTCATGTCAGTATCTGAAAAGGTGAGACAGGTGCCTCCTCTCTGCGGCTGACCACTCTCCTCTCTGACCTCTGCAGACGTGATTAATCAATCACAGGCATCGAGATGCTTTCAGAAAGGCTCAACAAACAGACCAGATTGATTCCTCTGGTACTCAGGTAGTCCACTCTAACACTTCTTTTAAAGAAGATATATTATGCTTTTTCAATTTCCTTTCCTCTGGTGTGTTGTATGGAGTTTATGTGAAAGTAAAGGTCGACTAAGTTAAAAAGCCTAAAGTCCATAATAAAGGGAGCTCCTCTTCCCCACACTGCTCCTGAAACACTGGTCAGGAGTCTGACCGATACCTTGTGAGGTCACAGGATATCTCAACACCCACATTTGTATATTGCACACCTGAGGCCTGACGTAGGGAGTAACTTTATTTAACTGGTACTACGAAAGGAGGCTAGGTTTGAGCCGTGGTCTGCTGCCATGACAACTTACTGTATAAGCTGTTTGACAACTTGTTTGTCTGCTGCCAGACAACTTACTGTATAAGTTGTTTGAGTTTTTCTCCATCAGGACACTTTATATGTTCCATCGGTGATGATCAATATAGGATCAATATCATCATGATCATTAATACTGTATCTGTGCAGTTCACAGGTGATAGCCTACTGTCACTAAACGGCTGGATGCACGTGTCTTGTTTTAACTGTTCTCAATGTCTTAAAGACTTTTATGTGATTGCAAGTCATCTGCAGTAAAAAAAAAAAATACTTGGTCTATATTTTAATATGTGTAGTGGCGGGTCTACATCTATAGGATTGATGCCATTAAAGCCCAATGAGAACATGAGTGAAATTATGTCATCAATCATTTTGCAACATCTATATTCAGGTATTTGAATGGATCATATTTTAACTGACACAATAACTTTATTTTGTCCTTAAACATTTTCTTCTCTTTATTGTGATATTTAAAGCAATTTATGACATAAGATGTTTGGTTTTGTTAAATGCTCAATAGTTTCCCCTGAACTGTACATGAGACAGAAAAGTGAACTACATACATTATTTACAAACTGCAAAATACAGCTATCAATCAGAGTTACTGTAATTTGGGGGTTTCCGTTATGGTTTGTGCCAAAAAAGGGGGCAAACAGACATATCACAGCATGAACTGGAGTTTGTTTTTCTCCTGAGATGATTTTATTAGAATTGTAACCTGCTGCATCTACACCTGCACTTGTTTACACTGTTTTAGATGCTCTGTTGAAAAAGAAAGAAGAGATATTTCAAATTCATTTGATTCTTGTGTTTATTTCCATGAACTGTCTTTGACATGTGAGACCTACAATAAACATCTTGACACATGTGGACAGTGAATATGGTTCAGTTGTTGTTCTACGCATATGACCCTAGACCTCATTAATCCATGTTTGGATAGATAAACACAGAGATGACACTTTATATGGGTGGGTAAAGACTGATAACTGAATACTAACTTCATATGGGTGCATTAGAGATTCATGGAATCATGCATTATACAATATGCAACTTAGATGTTTTCCTTTTGTTTAGCTCTGTCAAATCGATAGCGCGTTGGGTCTTTGTATAAGATCTGTGTAAAATGTGTAAATGTGTTTATCTTGATTTGCTGCAGGTGAACTTCACAGCTTCATACATAGACAGTTTAAGTGCCTCAGTGCTTTTTGAAAGAATTTCTATATTCATTATCAGTGAGTAACAAGTTCATTTCAGAAATGTGTTGCATATGTAGACTATAATTCAATTGACCTCATTGTTTTCACATATCGTGTACTTACATGTCAATCATATGACATACTGAGATTCTACAGTAGGAACTGCATATGATAAGAAGCACGAATATACTCAGTCAGTAATGTGTTTATTTTGTGTTTAATCTCCCGACCGTGTTCGCTGTCACAGTTTCACATTTCACCGTTCATTTTTAATCTTTAATCTCTTCATATCCGCTCAAAATCAACGTGCACTCCTCTTCTGTGAAATATAGTGCACAGGTTTGCGCTGCCGAAAACGCCAGCTTTATTCACTCGGACATGGATGCTCACATACTCTGAGTCAGTTAACATGGACTCAACAGACCAACAGCTTAACCAGCTTTATAGTACCGTTTGAACCAGGGTTTGTAAACCCGAACTTTCTATGTTAACCCAGAGTTAAATTAGAGTAGGTTGAACCTGCTTCACAGTACAGGCCCCTGGCTTGATGTTAGCAGATGTTAGCGACCACCAGAAGAAGTTAGTATCTTCAGTTGTGTACCTGAGTGTCATCAGGTGTTTTGGCCTTTTAATCACAAGTCACCCTCTTCTAAGGCAGGCCCACCACAGGTTGACCAGACCCGGTTGCATGTCCCTAGCATCTAGGGGCCCATTTAGGATCTTTCCTCCTGATCCAGAGCCATTGGCTGCAGCGTTCTGCAGTGTGCAATGTTTCTTTTATGGTCTGGACAGGACTTGTACATGGATCCCTGCACCCAAACCTCCACAGGGCAAACTATTGCTTTCCAACCTTGTTGCTCTGCCTCAGATGCCATGTCTGTATACCGCAGCCTTTTCCTCTCATTCGCTTCATCTAAAATATCCTCCTAGGGTACTGTCAATTCTGCGAAGTAGACAGCGCGCAGGGTGTTAGTGATAATATGTGATGGGACTGTAAGCTTAGTTTGAGAGAGTATTTGTGTTGCTGTTGGTTATTATGTGTTGTAGTGAGGATGAGGGATATTGATGTGCATCTTCTGTTATTTAAGTGTTGTCTAAAAATATGTGGAGACCCCAAGAAGAATTGAATCTAAATAAAAGTAAACTTAACCCCTACCTCCTTCACAAGACTTAGATTTTAGCACATTATATTGTAAGGACTGATTTATAATTAGTTCCCTTTAATCTGTTTGTAGTGACTGTTTCTATTGCCTATTCAATTCAGTTACATTTTATTTATATATTGCCAAATCATAACTGACATTATCTGAAGGTACTTTACATATTATAGAAAAACCCAACAATTCCAACAATGAGCAAATACTTTGGACCATTGAACTTATCAATTATCAGCTACCTAATATCAGTGGTTTATTTATCATGAGACTGAAGCACACCTGAAGAAGACGAGCCTGTCTCTCGTGGAGGCTGGACAAAGTGTGACACACTGCGGCTGAGACTGATGAAAGTGGAGCCAATCTGACCATCAGACGTCCTGCCAGGGCCACTCTGCATGGGACTTTGAAAGATTCTGTCAAATCCAAAACATCCCAGTTCTACAGCATCAGTGAAAAGACGACAGTTTATTTTCTCTTATATCTTGTGTATATTTTTGTGTTTGTTGTCATCTCTCTCATCTCACTGTCACTGCCGTCACTGACATATCTTATCTTTGTATTGGCTTTCACTCTGTTGTGGACATGCTGTGAGAGCATACAGCACGTCATTTACCGCGACAGGCTTTCTTTCCTCCGTCAAGCTTCTCTCCCTTTCTTCCTCCGCTCCCTCCCCACTCCTCCTCGAGGCCACTCGGTATGCAGACGAGATGCTCTTGATGGTTTTTCGCTGTGAGCCGAGCTTTTCTGTGATTTCTGATTTGGCTTTCAGCAGCTTCAGACGACCGAGCCATGATTCTCCCTGAAGCCTGACAGCCATGTTAGGATATGATGAGAGGCACGAAATGCAGAGAAGACTGACGTTTTTCTGTCTTTCCTCTCAGACGCTCAAACTCCAAACATCCCTTTCATCTCTAGCAACTTTGCTTTTGTTATTCTCTCCATTGATTCTTCCCTTTCTCTTTCCCCCACGCCCTCCGTCTACTTTCAATAATATATACATTTAAACATGAGATCTGCCTGATTCATTGTGGGGTCTCACAGTTGGCCAACTATCAGTGTGATTATCAAAACATGTCACTCTGTGTGTGGCCTTGTTGCTCAATGATTGGAATTTCATTTCATCACAAGCGAAGTCATCCGTCTCTCTTTTCCTCCTTGATTGTGCTCTCTCCTTCTTTCTCCATCTGTTATCAGGTTGTCCTCGTGCTGCGTCCATTTTTGAATTCAAACCCTTTTTTTTTCATGATGGGTCTTGAATTGATGTTTTGAGTGGCTGGTGGTTGATATGCATCACAGAAGCTCACAATACAATTAACATTTGCAAGATGTATAATGAGAGAGGCAGCAGGGCGGACAGAGGGGAAGAAGGCAGAGGAAGAAAAAAAGAAAGGAAGGAAGAGGGGGGATAGAAAACAACAGTGTGAGAGACACTGGTTTGGTGTTGGACAAAGTGAAAGAATCCATAAAAAATGTATAATATTTTCTCGAAGCCGGATTCATGCCCACATCTCTACACTATGCAATTGATTTGATATGCAACCGTATGATCTTACGGTCAGTTAAGGGGGGTCTCACAATGACAGAAGAGCCAGGGGGGTCCAAGTAGCCCAAGAAGCAGAATGGAACCAATGAACACTGCTAATGAAATACAACTATCTGGTGCCTAATGGCTTTGGATTATGTTCTGGTAAGATCCTTTAGCAATTATTTTCATTTTCATGCTACATGAGCAGCCAGTCGCTTGACTTTTTTTCATGGGTTTATCACTGAGTAAAACACAAATGCTGCTGGGAGACGGCGCTCTTGAACCCACAGCGACATCTTTGTTACTGAGAGAGGTGGCATTTTTGGATTCTGTCAGTTTTATGCATCTGCATCATCAAATCCTCCATTGATGCAGCCATTCCAGATCTGATGTGACTGTCCATCTCACATCTGTATGCTTGGGACCCTTCAAGGAGCTTTTCAGGAAGATATTAAAAACACATGTTCTGTAAACACCTGGTACAGATGTGTAATTACTAGAAACTGTATATACAGATGGATGGCATGTCTCCACTTCTTCCTACTACCAAGTCAAAATATCCCTGATACGGACACTACCATCTTGCACATTTGGAGGCACAGTCTGCGCAGTAGTGATCATGGGATGGAGCTGCAGAGGTGAGGTCCCATCGTTGCATGTGTTCAACCAATTGCGAGTTATTCCAGGCGGTCAACATCAACTAACTAATCCAAACGTACTAGAAAAATTTGCACTTGAGGATAAATCAGTGTGATAAGACCTTTTGAAATTAGAACATTTTATTGAAGATCTACTTTGACTTTCTAGTTTGATCCATGTCCCATCCAAAATCATGGAGGAGGCAGGATTCATGACCTATACTGGAGCCAGCTAGCAGGTTGTGAGTAAGATGCTTTGGCTTCGCTTTTGGGGAAGAGTCATGTCATCCATCTTTTTTATACAGTCTATGATACTGACAGACACACTTCCCCTATATGTTAAATAAACTTTCACAGTTGGTGTTGAGCTAATGCCAAGAGTTATCGCTACCTGTAAATTCAAGATTTTATTTTCCTCACCCTGTCAGTAATTTGTTTTGCCACTGACGACTTCTGACTCACAGTATCAGCATCCAGCTCCTCAGCTCACATTAAAAAGTAGATCCCTTGATCTAAGGTCTGCGTTGTGAGTGAGTTGTTGCCTTTGCTTTAAATGAGCACTTATCCACTTTTACAGAGGATAGCTGTGACAAACGGCTTCTTGGCAGGTCTTATTTTTTTGTCTGTTTGACACTGCTGCTTGTATATTACTTTAATGTCAAAGAGCTGTTTTTAAAGATATCTGATATGACTTCTTAATGGGGGACAATTTAGATGTTATATTTGGGCTTGTGCACTGTTTACAAAAGCTTTGCCAACTCAGCAATGAGGTGAGGTGTATATATATATATATATATATATATATATATCCAGCAGGTGCTTTTGCCTCTCACCAGAACTATTGAAGCAGGAGATGTTCAGAGTATAGAGTAAAGTAGGACAATAATCACGTTAACTGATGTTACCAGGTTTCAAGGCTTGATGTGCTGCGTGAACATTTCTAAAGCATTCATCCCGCAGCAAAGAGTCCTTTTCTCTTGTTTCATCCTCGCTGTGGTTGTATGGCGTGTCAGATAAAGGGATGCTTTAAAACCGCCTTTGATCCTCAAGGAGACAAAACGGACATCACACACACCTACTGCACAGTGCTTACCATCTTTATAACTGTGAGGTGTGTGTGCCAAAACAGCAGGAGGCCATGCATGTGTATAACGGTAAATACACACTTCACACCCTTCACACGCTTCTCAAAAATGCTAAATTAAAACAGTGGCAACAAGAGACAAGTGCATTAGAGAAGGAAAAAATTAAACCAAAAATACATTTTTATATACATTTTTTAAACAAAGCGGTAAAGCAGCGGTAAACATGAAATCTTTTCAGTATAGATTTAAAAGTAGCATCAGTCAGAAAGTGACAGGTGTGAGAATATCTTAGAAGAAATAGGCCTGCCTCTGAGAAATGAGATGCTTCACATTGTAAAAGCAGCTGTGAGATGTTTTGTGCACTAAACCAGCGGGTAAACGAGTATCTCTATTTTAAAATCAGTTCAATGACGAGCTGAAAGCACAACTGCAGGCTTGTGTTCAGCTTTCATGGTCTCTGTTAGAACTGTCGCAGAAATTGTCTTCATGAGCTGTAGCTGTCGAAGAGGGTTTCTTACTTTTAGGCGTGAATCCTGAAATGTCATATTTTAGAGGATAACGTTGGTGACATTTTTGTCTTTGGAAACTAAAATACTGATGCTGAGAGTATTTCGGATTACAACACAGTTTCCTCACATCATATCTGCAGCAGCTGGGGAAAAAGGCTCAGTATCTCTCGCTCACTCTACTGGAGCTGCTTAGGTGACAGTTTTGACTTCTGCTGCTGTTGGGTGTCATCATCACCAAACTCAATCATCACAGGTTTGTCTGTATTTAAATGGATTTGTGCACATTCAGCCTTTTATTTCTTCCCTGTACTTGACCTAAAAAATATGGTGATTTTGGCAACAAGATTTGGGGGACTTTGAATGGCACTTAAATTTCTTTGGACACAGATAACAGGATAAATAGAGTAAGTAAATTGTTTAAATTATGATTGACATTTCAAAGGAAAATAATAAAACTTGCTGTTGACAGTGTTTCATTGGCTTTGCACCTGCACTTATCACATTCATTTGCAGCGCGTGTTGCTTTAAGGTTACTGAACCACAACAGGAAATGAGTCCTCAATAGTTATGCAGCAGCTCCCTATTAGCAGTACTTGTACTTAACCATTTGAAATTTATTGGCAACATGAGAAGGACAGAGCTGCAGATAGACTCCCACTCGCTTCTCTACCATTTCAGCCACACACACAAATACACAAAGACAGTACAACAGGCTTACAGTATTAGCTTGCTGCATGTATGAATGATGCCTCCCTCAGATTAATTGTGGCCCACTTTTTTTTAATTAAATAATTTAATCGTGTAGTTTTACGCTGGTAACGTGGGAGTAAGTGTTAAGTAAAAGAAGTCTGTCCTTGTTCCGTCAGTGTGGGTTAGTGAAAAGAGGATGAAGAGATTTGGCTCAGTTAACCGATACACTGCTCGCTGATTCTCCGGAGATGAGGCCGTGCACAAGCCTTTTTTGTCTGTTTGGGTTTTTGTTGGAAACTAAAAATCTCTCCAGAAAGTGACAGATAATGAAAAAGTTTGGGAATTTTTTTCTGGATTAAGTGCTACTTCATGCTTGAAAAGAAACACACTACTTGAACTTCTTCTATATGCATGGTTTCCGTTACCCTTCTCATACGATGTCCACACTATAAGCCCACAAAAATGAACGTCCATTCATTTCTGAGCCATCAGGAAGTCAGGCGACGTGCGGACATAAGCTGGTGTGTTGGCTGAGGACAGCACATCCTGGCTGCCTGTCTGACTACTTCTTGTACACCTCAGGTCGCTCACATATCCGCATGAAAATGGCCCATCTGTACACATCCCTTCTCCACACGCCTCAGACATGGGCAAGTAACAGGTCTTGGGTGCCCCCTGCCAGCTCACAAAAGAACACATCTAGTTTCTCATGACTTTCCTCACATCATAGGTGGAGACCATACACTGTAATATCCACCAAGGTGTGAACAGGACATAGTTTTCTCAGCTCTCAGCAGCCTGATCATTTTCTTTACAGTCTATTACTTACCAAAAATATAACTGAACTGTTTATAGTTAATACATTATAGCTTTAAATAATGTTTTTTTCCTCTTTTGAAGTTGAACTTTAGCCCAATACTTAGTTATCATGCAAATAAATCCCCTTGATCAATTGCTTTTTCAAACTGTTTTCCTGAGTTATTATCTCTGCGGGAGGCTATGTTTGTTTATCTGTTAGCAGGATTATACCATGAATCCACATTGAAGGATGTGGTATGGGTCAGGAGAGAACCCATTAAATGTTGGTGCAGATCTGGTTCAGGGGGTGTATCCATGATTTTTCTTTAACATTGTGAGATAGTGTGTTTTTCAAAATGTTCATTAATTTCTCAGAGAATAAGTCATGGATTTAGATTTTTAAAAATCAAGCCTGTTCAGGGGCCTGGTGTTAGTGAGTTTGAGCAATTTGGTGCTGATCAAAACAAAAGTCAGGATCTAGTGACTTTAAATGTGGTTTCATAAAGGGACTATGGAGCGTCTGCAGAGGTATTTACTCTGCAAGTGTGTCCTTCTAGTTATTTTAGTAAAGCAGTAGAAGCAACATGTTAATTTCTGGATATACAAGTGATTTGTTCTGTATATTTGGTGATCGTCACTGACAGATTAAGGCATATTTTTGATTTACTGCCATAAAACTGACAACCGTTGGTCATTTTTTTAATGTATGTTTTCTGATTAATCTAAATATAGTCTGTGATGAAAGGACAGTCACCTTGTTTTATGTAATGTCTTCCTCACAAAACTGTACAGTGAAATTGAAGAGTAGCAACTGCACTTTGTAGGTTAGTCCAGGACATGCACCATCTTTCTAAATTCTATACATAATATATTATGACCCACTGCACACAGCGGCACACAGTTTAAGTACAACTTTTATTAATACTGGAATCATCACAGTGCGTTTTGTTACATTAGCAGTGACTAAAGTTAACAAAAAAAAAAGACAGAAAAGATAAAACCTCAACATCAGCAACTGAAAGGCCAAAAAACCTCAGAAATTAATTCACAATAAATTAAAGAAGAAGAGCAGAAGACGTGAGAGGGGGAAAAGAGAAAAAGACAAGACCACAGTTCCTGCAGGGCTACTCAGGAGGGACGAGAAGAGCAGAAGATCGATTTGTACAGAAAGATGAAGCTGATGTCGACTCCGTCACAATGATGTCGTTTGAACAGAACAGACCCATAGAAATAACTTGACGGCTTGGTTGTGAAGAGATTTCTCTGTAGAGTGCAGAAGGAGGTTTGTAGAGGAAGAGAGCAAGCGAGCGAGAGACTACTAGCAAGAACTGGAGCACTGACAGAAAGACATTCAGTTTAGTTACAGTGACCGTAGAACCAGGAGGCCACTCCCCTCTGCATGGCTGTATGACAGGAAGTTACACTGCGTTTCATCATGACCCCCTCTAGAGATCTTCAGTGTCATGTGAGTTCCAAGAATCTACCTTAGTCGTGTGTGTGTGTGTGTGTGTGTGTCTGTGTGTGTAGTGGATTAGACAGTAGGAACGATTGACAGATTGTGTGTAGGAGGTGGGGGGAGGAACAGCAGGGTTCTGAACCACATGCAACACAATACAGTGTACACACACACACACACACACACTCAATATAACCTGGGCAGATGGCTAAAGGAGTGGGTTATACATACAGGTCTGATCATAAATACATAACTTTCCCTTCAAAAGCAAATATGTATCTAAATAATTTCAAACGGTTAAGAATTCTCCGTGCATTCAAATGCACACATCACAATCACACCAAATTTCTAGTGGGAAGTTAATGCTGTGTGCACTCAGAGAAAGTCTGTCTATTTCCCATGAATCTGAGTAACTACGGAAACTCATCTGAATGCATGGATAGTTGTCAAAATTAATGAGTGGGTTGGCCACTGCGGAATGTTTTATGGTCATTGACCATCAACAGGCAGCCCAAGCTCCTGCCTACTTTACTTTTAATCCCATTATGTCATATCTGACAATAACAAAAGGACACATTGTCGATTCCTGCGACTCAAATCTTGGTCTCTACATTTCTAACAGTGGTTGGAGAATGGCTTATTAATGAAATGGTAAATTGAGTTTTTAGTAGCTTGCCAATAATGTTATGGAAGATATGGATCTGGAAAGATGAGATCTTCATCTCAGACTTTGATGAAGAAATTCTGATGTCAAATAGTTTGTTGCCACACTTTATTAAAAGCTCTCACTGCTTCAGAGCTCATCTTTCCAGGCCCTGCATCTATCCAGGCACCAGGTTTTAGCTTTAAGTTGGCCGGGACTCATTCACCTCTATTCCACAAATGCATGAGATCGATTTATTAAAATGGGAGCAGTGCCAAAAATAAAGCACAGACAGCGCATCCCCAAAAGCAGGCGAGACAGCAGCCGAATCAGAAATATAGCAAAATGGCTACGAAGCTCACCCTCAGATTGTTTGCGATGGTAATGTGGGTAAAATATCCCTCTGTGCGTTGAATTACTACTCACACTTGCATCTTGCAGGTTTTTTGTTAACAGCTCACCAAGAAACCATCAAAGTAATATAAACAGCCTGTGAGATTGAGCCAAAAGGATATCTCTGAAAAAGCTTGATCAAAATTAATTAAAATGTAATCTAGTGCTGAGATGGAGACATCCAGCTGCTCGCTTTAAAAACCAGCTCACGTTACTGGTACAGGAGGGAGAAGTTTGCCCTGGCTGACACTTCTTTGAACAGCTCACTCTGGACCCATAATGATACCACCCGTTAGCCATTACCACACACACACACCCACATGTGAGGTGCTGCACACCGACATACACAGACATGGAGAGAGGGGGAGGAAGAGGAGTCAGGGGGAGGCAGAGAGAGAGAGAGAGAGAGAGAGAGAGAGAGAGAGAGAGAGAGAGAGAGAGAGAGAGAGAGAGAGAGAGAGATGAACTCTTATCCAGTGTGAGGAAAATAAAGACTTCATCAGAATTATTTTTCATTAGCTTTGATGGGCTGAGAGGCACAGAGACAGAGTACAGCGATCCAGACTCTATGACAAGCAATGTTTTGTGATTTGTCAGCTGGATGGCTTCCCTGTGAGTATCGATCTGTGGAGGTTAAGGGGAGTTTTAAGAACGGAAAGAGAAACAGAACAAAGAGTAAAAAGAAGACAGGGATACGGAGGTGTCTGGGGATCAGAGGGATTTGAAAATCCAGATTTCTTTTGCTTTTGGTTAAAGATGTGTGTGTTGAAAGGCAAACTCAAGACTTAATTGGCAGTTTTCATCCAGGCTTTGCAGACAATGTTGCTGTTGAGTATTTATGTCTCAGTCCAAATGTGTTTCCACCATCTCAAACAATGGATCAAAGTTTTCATCGAATGTTGAAAGGAGTAGATCAGCATTTTGGAGAATTTGGATTCTTTTGTTTTTCTTAGGATGCACCCAATGGGTGTCATGGGGGTGTGGTGGATCAGGTTGGAATTCCTGTTGGAAGTTTGCATGTTCTCCCCGTGTCTGCGTGTGTTTCCTCTCGGTGCTTTGGCTTCCCCCCACAGTGGAGACTCTAAACTGACCGTAGGAGTGAATGTGAGTCTGACTGAAGTTATTTGGCTGTATGTTGACCCTGCAATGCAATGGTGACCTGTCCAGGGTGTACTGGGATTGGCTCCCCCCACAATCCTCAAAGGATGAGTGGTGTAGATATTGGACGGATGCCCCGAATGAAAGCACAACGCACAGTTTTTGTGTGAATTCAACTTGAAACACTGGTGGATTGTGTAACGTTGAATGAGGTTTAG
The DNA here is from genome assembly GCF_022539355.2 of Hippoglossus stenolepis. Lineage (NCBI taxonomy): Eukaryota > Metazoa > Chordata > Actinopteri > Pleuronectiformes > Pleuronectidae > Hippoglossus > Hippoglossus stenolepis. The sequence goes on along the minus strand of NC_061483.1, from coordinate 27,800,826 downwards.
ATTTTTCTGTTCTTCCATCTGTTTTTATGCTGAGCTTCACTAACCATCTACAGGCGGCTTACAGGTGGAATCAATGTCTTCAACTCAAAGGCGATGAATGTTTCCCAAAATGTCAAACAACTCCTTTAACATTTTACAATCTGTATGCACAAACTCAATACTCAACAGCACTATAGTCTTTGGGACTGGTTGTATCTAAAGAAAGTCTTTTCTGAAGTCATTATTTCTGAAGTCAGTTTGCATACTGTATGAAACTCCCTGCAACGTGACAGAAATGTAGCATATGTTCCATGTTTGTATTAATCTAGGTGTTATAGCTCACACGCTGGCAGACAGCTCAGAGCTGAGGATATTTAAATGTTTCCATGTCACTGAAAGATGGGAATATTTCCCACATTTTAAAATGTTTTTTTACGTTGGTTGTTCCGTTTAGACATGCTGTAGTCACGGATGTGTAGTCTCCTCCCTGTGTGTATCCTACAGTGTGTATATGTGTGCGTTTGTGTATGTGTTTTTGTGAGTGTGTGTATGCACGCATGCCTGCACGCATGTAATAGTGTCAATGTGTATTCCTACAGAATGTTGTCACTGTAGCTCTGCTTTGCTGACTTCTACCCACAGACACAACAACTCGTAAAAAATGGGCATATTGACACGTGTGTAGCAGAGCAGTTATTTCAGCTTGTTCAGACAGTTAATTCAGTACACGGTTAATACAGCATGTTAAAAAAAGAAATTATTGTTTAGTTGGATGACTTGTGCTGTTATTCGGGCGATTTAAAGGAAAATAGCAGCGTTGTATCTTACACCCATCTCACACTCATCCCATAGCCAGTCATCCTGTGTGCAGTTACATCTGACTATCTTGGCCTCTCAGTCAATGTGAAAACCCAATGTTTTCAGAAGCCTTATCCTGAGTTGTGTCAATCGTCTGTAAATGAGCCGCGTGTCTGATCTGCAGGGTGTTATAAACACTTTACTCAAGCAGTAACTTCCTGTAGACAAGTGGCAGTGAGTTCAATTGTGTCACTTTGAACTTAGAATTAATATACACACAGCACATACACATTCAGACTAGTGGAATCGGCTCTAGCAGCGTCCTTGGATAGTTTTCAAATGTCCAAATCATATATTTAGAGCCGTGCAGTATGGAATAGCTTGTAGATGGGGGAACACCAAGTATCCTCGAGTGGACAAAACAGTGGTACTTTCCTTTAACACGCCCACACTGGAACATCATGGTGAATGTACGTACATGCACACTATTATTGTGTTGCTTCCCTGCCCTTCAGACAGGAAACTTCATTCAGTTGTACAAGAACAAAATTCTAACGTTGCAACATTTCACACAGCTTGTAGTACATTCAGCATATGTACGTATATTCGTGTACAATGTGTCCTCTGAAACAGACACGTCAGATGAACATTTTCATACCTTTAACTTTTCTATTTTAGGGAGGGGGGGGTGAAGTCCGAGCCCTCTGCTCTCCCCTTCCACCCTCTCACCCAGTCTGATTCACCTGATACAACACGCATCATCAGCATGTGACAGGACACGTACAGTGTTACCCCCCCCCCCAGACAAAAACAATAAAACATCCCTTGCTGAAGCATAAAAAGAAAGAAAAGTGCTTGCAGAGGGTGACAATGTTTGAAACTTGCAAACATCCTCCTCTCTGTATCTTTATATTAAATCAACCTAATTTTATTTTGAAAACAGTGGCACACATGTCTAAAACAGTGCTCTATTCAGCAAAATATAATAAATAAGTGGACAAAAGGAGCGCTGATGTCACTGGCTATGTTCAAGTCACTGCTAAAAGCGCGTACAGACATGTTGATGAAGAGTTCACCTAGCCTACAGTTCAACAGCCAAACAAAGACACACTCGCTCTCGACCCACACACCCCGCATCCATATGTTACACAGCTTAGTAGTTTGTGTTACAACTGGAGTTTTTTTTCTTCTTTTTTTTACATTAATTAAAAGTAAGACTTAATATTCAAACAGTAGCCTACTGCAGGATGAAAAAATAATATTAACTAAATTGTCCATGTAATATTTCCAAACAAACCTTTATACCAAATCTGTGCGCCTGATTCTCGGTTACAAGTATCAGCATATACAGTACACACTGTATGAACAGGCAGTGAAATGCTCGTTCCACACATCTTTTCCTCTCTCTGTCAGCTTCACGAGTCTAACTCTAACCATTCTTCTTCTTTGTCATCAGTAAACGCATCATCACCTTTTCTTAATGTCCACAAATGATCCTTTCATTCTGCCGTGCCCTGAGCCCAACTGGGTTATCTGCAATGAGCTGGACTGAAATGCACTGGGGTAGACTGGTAGTTTTATTTAGGTAAGACAGCATTGTTGTGCTCACACAACAATCAATAGGCTAAAAGAACTTGATCAATGGAACTACATTCATTTTCTGTGACTAAATAAATGGTAGGAATGTGGTTATGTTTGAACCGTTTCCAGTGCTGAACTTGAACTGATATTGGGCCATGAAAGTACCATGAAAAATGTATTCAGTGACTTGTTAAACATTACATTACCTGAACAGTAGTCAGTAAAATTACTTTTAAAGACTGCCAAGAGCTGGTGACTTCACAGAGCCAAAAGCAAAGCTACCTGTTGCTAACTGTTAGCTCAGAAAACATTATGTGTGAATGTTGTCAGAAGACTTTGGAGTTCCTGGGAGGTGTTGGTTTATCCTTGTTTGACAGCTGCAAACCGCCAAGCTGCACCTCTCGTCCCTGCACCAAGCTGAAGTCTGCTATCTGACACACAGTTTGATGCCTAAACTGTTGATAAGTAACTGTAATGTAATATCTGGATGTCGAAATTCTTGCCCAACACTGTTAGCAACAAACTGTACTTTTTGTGCAGTATCATTTTGTATGAAACACATGATTGCTGTAGGTCATTTAATAAAGGGAGAAGGTTTTGACTGAAGTGAATCTGGGGCTAAAGGTTCAAGGCTTAACTTTGCCTCCCCACTATGCAGGATTACAGTATTTAAGACCATAATTGCAGGTAAGCCAATGTGCTGATATGTATTTATACATAAATATGAGATAACTTTGTAATATGGGGTTTGGACACAGGAAAAAACAATCCCACTGTGTTCAATTTGAAAAGTCTGAATACAGAGCTCAGAATACATACATGCCACTCGAATGTTTGTCCAATGATCATAATCTACATGTAAATTGCATCTCAAGTCTATTGTTGTAGGTTTAAAAGTCAGTGGAGCCCAATTACAAATAAACATATTCTGTGATATTCTGCTTGGTGATGGTTTGGGATTTATTCGCCCAGGTATTTGAGATTTGCTATTCCTGCCTCCAAGCCAGTACAATGGAGGTTAAATTAATTGAATCTTTTGTGCTTGCAGTATCAAAACATATCATTTAAAAAAATCCACAGTGATGAGTCTGAGAAAGTATCCAAGTTACTGTAACATCTCCTGGTAGAATATATATAGATTTAGAAAAGAGAATCTGTCGATGAACCAGAGAAACAAGACTTTTGTCTCTGGGCAGAGAAAGAGCTGTTTTTAACATGATTCTTTTAATGTTATGAGCATCACAAATAAAATTGCCTTCACCTTGATTGTTGGGGAGGAGACAGAAATGTCAGTTATATTAACCTGGACAAAATTAAACCAAAACAATCTGCATGGCTAATGAGAACATGTCTGTTCGTCGTGAGGTTTGTCACCAACCATCTAAAGCTTATTTCCAAAAGTAGCCTGACCTCTCTGTGCAGAGTTGTTCTAAGGGATTGTGTGCTCAGTCTCAACCACATCATGAAACCCCTCAGCACTATTCAAGAATCCACAGCTGGCGATGGCTTGTGGAGCCCTGAAGGGCCCTGACCTCCAGTCCATTTTTAAATAAATATTTAGCTTTTACTTCCTTATCCCATCTCTCATTTGACCAATCAGTCCACTCCAATTACAAGTCTTCTTCACTTCCTCTTTCTTCCTCTCCTTCCACAAATTAAATAATTTCCTCAGGACACAGTCTTATTGACAACCTTCTCTTTCACGCTCGTGCTCCCTAACAGACTGTATGACTACAGCGACACCTAGTGGCTATAGTACATACTCTACACTACCACCTACTGTTTCAAAGTGCTTACAGTTTTCCTTTTTTTCTCAACATTTTTTGTGATCAGCTTCCTCCCCCAAACAGAGACAGGGACAGAGAGAGAAAAAAAAAAAGGCCAAACCTGGCTTGGCATGAATTCACAGTCGATGTGTAATTTAGCATTCCTGATGATTGCCTGAATGTGACAAAGGAGAATCCACAATACTCCCATCAATCCTCTTTTTTTTTCGAAACAAGAAAATAAAACACATTTATTGCTCCATTTCTGATTTAACATTTCTCTCTGGTTCTAGAAAATATATATGAATATATCTATACGCCTGGATTACTTCTCCTAACGTCTCGTACAGTGGCAACAAGGTAAATGACGTTACGATATAAACAAGAAATTACACGCACGACACACAGGAGAAAAGCCCTGCCCTCATTGGGTAACCAGCTGTCCTGCAGCAGAGCTTTACCCACCCCCCTCGCGCACGCACACACATTCATCAACATGCGCACGCAACCATCTTTCACATTTGCCCACATACATACACATGAATGCACACACACTATACAGAGAGAGAGAGAGAGAGCGAGAGAGAGGGGAAGGGGCACTAGCACGGTTCAATGCCAACAGTATTTTTTTTTTTTAAATTGGGATGAACCAGAGGAGCCCTCTGGTTTGTTAGCTCCCCGTGCTAATACCAAAGCTTCAGTTCACTGGGCTTATAAGTACAGTGTGTTGTTGCTGAGACAGCCAGTTCAAATCCAGCCGGTCACATGGAACTCTGATCCCCCCTCCCACTTCTCCCTTTCGTCCCCAATGGCCCCTCGTTCAGTCATCAGTCTTTCATCTGGGAATAGATGGTCGGGTTAGTTAAAGAAGAGGGTGGGGAAAAGTGTAGGTTGGCAAACAGAACAGAACCCAGTCTTTCGCGCTTTCTTCGCCTCATTTTTTGTACCTGTCTTTCCTGTGAGTCTGTCCGTCCCTGGGTGAGGGTGTAGAGAAGACAAACATGCGTCCAACACACACTAGTTATAGTGGCCTGCTAGGAGCCTGTCAATATTCAGTATTTAACTTTGAATTGTCAGCATGGATTAACATTAACAATGTTATTATCATTGTAATATTATATATCATTTACTCTAATGATGTTTTAAAACTTATTTTTTGTGTATGTTTTCATTCATCTTCTTTTATATTATAGCTTTCCCTACATGGTTTAGTTTTTTGTGAATGTACTAGGCGGTTGGATTGGACCACACCAACACCTGACTCCCTATTGGCTGACAAGTATCATCTTCTTCCTGCTTCTCCTCCAATCACAAGATGCGAGGTGCAGAGCGGTCATTGGACACGGTCTTGCGAAGGCGGACTCCTCTCCTGATAGTGGTCAACATATCACCGGACCCTTCTGCCTCCTCTGTCCCTGTCTGAGCATCGGTGGAGCCGGTTGGTGGCAGGCCTGGGTCATCGGGAAGGGTGGGGAAAGGGAATTGCCCCTCCCCAAGGGCGTGTGCACTGGCTACCAACTCGCCGATCTTCTCTACTAGACTATGCCGATTGGCCGCGATCATCTGATCCTCCTCTGATCCGGCCCCTGAGCCTGTCCCCATTACAAGACCCCCATGCTGTTGGGCATAGACCTCTAATGCTGCCCCTGATCCCCAGGCAGTGTTAGGCAGGCTGAGGCGCTTGGGTGACGCCTTCACATAATCAAGCGCACCCTGTGCGTCCTCCACTCCAGCATAGAACACACACTCCTCACTGCCTACACGCACAGGTACACCACCCGAATGTCCTCCAGCTGCATACGCACCACCCCCTGCCCCAGGTGAATGTGAGTCTCTGGGAACCGTGGGGGTCTTGACAGGCACAATGGGTGGTCGGATCGGGATGGGACCCGCACTGGACAATGTGCGCCTAACACCTGGTTTAGTAGATGGGGTTCGTCGAATGGTGGCAGTGCCTGGAGTCCCTGCTCCGCCTCCAACAGCTCCACCAGATTGTCCTGATATCCCATGACCAAGCACACCACTGGGTAGGCCGGCTGTACTGGCTGGCCTCTTCGTCTGGATCATGCGCCGGTAGTTCTGGGCGATATTAGAGTGACGAGGAATGGTGGAGGACTTGTCGAACTCTGTCTGTCCATCTGGGCCTTCAGCATCACCATTCACTGAGTAGCAGTCATAGTCTGAACCTAATGCACAGGAAGAAAGACAAAGATCAAGGGGTTTTGATTACACACCACACTCGAAAAATGAAGGAGCCATTGGTACAAACAGATTTGATCCAACGTTGAGCGTGCCAAGTGATTTGGGAGAACAATTTACCAATTTTCTCGTATTCTGAGTTTTCTTTTCAGGTGCAAACTGAATTTTCGAGTGGTCCAGCCCTGTCGTAAAAGTGGTTTAAAATGATTCATGTTCGTATGAACTGACCATAAGAACAAATGTTGGAGAAATTCAGAATAAGAGTTCAAATATGTTTTTACATGAGGCCTAATATTCTATTGTAAGTGATAAATTCTGCAGAGCTTGTAAATCCTGATAAATCCTGATTAATCGAAAAATAATTTTGCCCAGCACAAGTAGACTTTTCTGAGATTGTACACAGACAATAACATGATGGATGCAGCCGGGAGAAATATAGAAAATATGGGCTGAAATGGATGAAAGCTGAGTGGAGCCTATTTCAGAGTTCAGAGCTTCACCTTGTGAGGGGATGGTGTCCTCAGAGCAGGATGGGGTTGTGGTCTCTGTGCTGTATCCACTGGAGTACTGCAGCGAGTCTCTGCTGTTCTTCTGCTGCTCCATACTCAGTCCTCTGGTCAGCACCATGGCCAGGTCACTGGCTGCTGGGGAAACCTCCTCTCCATGCTGACGAAATGCAGAGGCCACATAGACAGATGTTTACAGCTGGTAATAGCTAAACTCAGACTTTTCTTAGTGCAGACATTTTGTTGATTAAATATGGATTATGTTTTATTAACTTCCATTCTCTGCATCACACACTGAGCAGCAGGAGTGAATGTGCTTATTATTAAGTCCAAGACAATATTAAAACACAAAAAAGAATAACAGTATACTAGCCTGACTAACTGACTTCATATGGATAGAGACCAATTGTTTTGGAAGACAGTGTTTCAACATGTTGTATAGTCTGTATAGTCATAATATTTTTATTATCATACTTTTTATTGCAATGATGTGAGATTGTAAAAGGGTGAAAGTAAATTGTTGTGTATTGCTCCATAAATGAAATCATAGCTCCACTGACAAAATACATTTTCTCCATATTGATTGTCTACTGTCTCGTCTTCAAAATAAAACAGTATACAGTATACAAGTATTAAAAAAGGAGGACAAATGTCTGTGTGCAGCTCTTCTCATTCAGGTGAAGTTTTTGTGTTACACATTGTAGATCCAAATGTCTTACATAACCTTTGGCAGTTTACAAGTACTTTTTATGTTAAGACACATAACTGTATGTGCTGAAGGTCTCCATAGTGTATGTTGTTATGGTTAGTTAGTATTTTAATGCTTATTCTTATAACTCAATATTGTGCTTGCATGTGTGTGTTGGGTTCATCTTAACACAGGCAAGTGGAATCAAACTTTAAACATTAGAAAAAGTTGAATTAAAAGAATTTTTTTTTTAGATGTACTGATGTGCTGTGTTGATATATGCCTTATTATACTGCCAAATAAATATCACTGTCACAATTGATTCGCAGGTTTATTATACCCATTTTACATGGATTGCTGTATTGCAAATATCCCTCTACATATTAGCCTAACATATTCTTCTATATCTTCAACCTGCTTGTCCGTGTCACCCGCGTCATTACCTTGGCAGCAATAGTAGCCGGGGTCATCCTGGCTCTCTGGCCGTCATCGGGGTGTGATGTCCCAGCGTACCCCTGGGAGCCTGGTGATGCTTCGCTCTCCCTCAGTCTGTCGAGGGGCTCCTTTCTCCTCTGAACTGCTGCTGCAGCCACGGGCTGTTCATACTGACCTGCTTTGGACCAATCCTGAGGAGGTGAGTGGAATTAATAAGCAGGAAGTGGCAGGTAGGATTAGCATATAGAGACTTTGTCCACTATCCAGCAGTTTGAAGCCCTTCATCTGAGCGCAGAGAGAGGGGGCCTTCACAGGTGGGTGCTTGGAGGAGTATATGTGCGTGCGTGTAGAGGGGTAAGTGTGTGTGGGCAGGGGCCTTTTTGAGCATGTGCTGAAGTTGATGAGTTTGATTGGTCAGCTCTCCACATCCTGCTAAGTTTTCGTCAATCTCCGGTCGGTTAGATTGCAAAACCACTGAGTGAGACAGGGGAGGCCAAAAAAAAAAAGCATGCACACACAGCAGATGGGTGTGAATACTAGCAAAGCAAAGCAATGTGGTTATGAATGAAAATGTAAAGAAAATACACCAAACATGTTAAACTTAATGTTGGACAGAAAACAGAAGAAAAAAGGTGCAACTGAAGAAATGGAAGCGAATGGAGAACAAACCTTCCAGATAGGAACCTTTGATGTGGGAGAGGAGGAGCTGGATCCGGGGGGGCGGTTATAGGGTGGGGACGCAGGAACGGGAAGAATGACAGAGAGAGGCCTGGTGGAGCCAGAGTGAGAGAGAGCGGGGCGGAAGGTTGCGAAGGACGAGCCAAACTGCGGGACGAGAGACATAGTCGTATAATCAGAGAGAGAAAATAAAGACGTGGACGTGGACCAGGAGAGGAAGAGAGTGAGAGAGGCAGCCAGCTGTGGTGGGAGACCCCTGGGCCGAACACATGAAACAGAAAGACATCAACAACGACAGACACACACACATACACACACTCAGTGTGAAAGAGAAGAGCAGGATAAGATCAGCAGTAGGTTTGACAACAGAAAACATTAGTCACTGCTGTCCATGCATCAAAATGACTCCAAACTATGTGTGATTATTAGTCTGTAAGAACTACATCGGTGAATTCTAGGTAAACTACATACCACAGCTTGACTGTGCATATTAAAAAGGTGATGGAATGTGTTTAAGAAGCCCCAAGCATGCACTAAAAACTCTTATGGTTTGATTTGACCATTACCTCTTCAGAGCAGTAATTCTGCATCATTGTAGGACAGAAAATGGCTATTTGACTATAAATAGTTTATTTTTGATAACCTATAATGGGCTGTTTACTGCTCCCTGAGGCTGGAGCACAGACCACCTGCAACTTCAATTGGCAGGAGCTGTGGTTAAAGTGAGTGTTTAATTCCCCATTAGCCATAACACAGAAATCCCAAAACAAATGGACTCGCCACAAACAGGGGAGAATATTTTCACTCAGTCTATAGCATGCAGGATGGCTCCACCACGTCATGTTGCTGCGCTGTTAAGCCAGTGTTGTTTGATGTGGATATAGAGGAATTACACACTTGTAACGTGGAGAGAAGTTTGGATTTCACAGGTAATCCGACAAGTTTGCATTATTGTAATATTTCCTCAAGGTAACTGGTGACTGTGGTGCACATGATCCATCTTGACAATGGGTATCACTTGAACAAGAGTTGGATGCAGGGCTAACTGCCATCATAAGGCTGTTAAGGGTGATAATCCACTGAGGGAAGGAACTTGTTTGTTCAAGGTGCTGGGGATGAAAGATGCTGCTTACGATCGAACATGAATATTTACTGTGCCTCATGAGCATCATTGTATTGTGTTTGTTTTCTGCAAACAGATGTGCATAGTGCAGAGAATGCATAATGAACAGCAAAGAGAGAAGCTGTTGAACAGGAATAGAAGGAAGCTGGGGTTTCTGAGGTTTACATGGCGGCACCGACACCAAGTACAGTGCACAGCATATTTAAGCATTCCGTGTAAAGTTTTGACGTTGACCTGATCTTAATTGGTGAGAAGGACGTGGTGCAAATGGCTGTAAATCTTATAAGCAAAAATGTGATTAACACTCCACTGCACCACTTCTACTACAGCAGTGACCCACCAATACACAAAACACGAGCAGGTGAAGAAAATACTGTCTTCATGCGCAGGACAATACCATTTTTCATAAAGTGTGACTGCAAAACAAGCAACCCTCTATGTGTCTGATTCCTGACATGAAATATTCTTATTTTGGAAATCACAGGAATACATGAATTCAACCAACACCTCATGCACAAGTTGCATTTTAAAAAATAATTCTCTTGTGGATGGTGTTGAATTTGTTTATGCCAAAAATAGCATCTCTGCAAATTTAGCCCCAAGAGAGCAAATGCTACCTTGTGTGTTGAAGGTTTTCTTTAACATCTAGAGGTCAAAATCTCCATTAGACTTTGCTTTGGTAAATTACATTTTTTTTTAGGTAAGCTATACCTAAGCCAAGGATGTTTGTTGGTTTGTTGGTTGGTTGGTTGGTTGGTTGGTTGTTTTTTTTGTTTGTCAGTAAGATTACACTAAAACATCAGTATGGATTTCTAGAGGAGAACCCTTAAAAAATGTTTAATCACTTTCTTTAACATTGCAAGACGTGTTTTTTTGACATTTTTACTTATTTCGCAGGGAATCAATTATGGATATTGGTGAAAAAAATCAGGCATCTCTAGGGAAGTGTGTATGAGTGTGTGCACTTGTGCAGCTTGATTGGATTTAAGGGGACTGTTGGGGACATACTGAGGTATGTGCTCAATGACAGTCATCCTAGTTATATCTTCAAGCTGTTTTAATGGATCATTTGATAAAAAAATGTTCCCTTCAACTCATGCCACACACAGTAATTTGTAATATACTGGTGGACTACATATTATTGCAGTATGAATACCAGTACTCACAGTTGTGGGGGAGCTGCATTCACTGACCGACTGGCAGGTTTCTGAGGCCTCGGATGATGCTGAGCTGGACGACTTCTACAGCAGGAACATGGAAAGAAAAACACAACATCTTGTCAACTGATTTAGATGTACATATCAAGAATCTATATGTTCATGTGAACATTGTGTGTGCATGAGTGATATCCATCTTTTTTTCCAAGATAAATAATTCTGGTTGATATAAATATGTGTGTGTAAGGCATTTGCACCTGGCTCGTGATGTCCGAGGGCATGGGTGACGGGGGCTTGGAGTAGATATTAGCATCCTGGGACACGAAACCCGAGTCGTGGGAGGAGACGCTACTGAGGCGGTGTGCCGCGATGCCCCCCGGCGGCAGAGGCTGGTGCGGCAGGCTGCTGCGGTACCGATAGGAGGAGGAGGAGGAGGAGGTGGGTGAGTGCGGTTGGGAACCTCCACCACCACCACCTCCGCCAATACCACAACTACCACCTCCTCCTGACGAACGGGAGGCACTACTGTGGGCGCTGTTGACGCTGCTGTGGGGGGTGAAGGGTGCAGAGGAGCAGGAGGAGGACGGATTGTTGAAGAGGGGTGAGGAGGGTGAAGAAGGGATGAAGGTGACGTCAATGTGGAGTAAGGACAGTGTTTAGGGAGAGAGAGCACGATTGCAGAAAAGTGATTTAGAAAGAAGGAAATGTGTAAGATGTGAAGGGTGGGTGATGGTAGGTTGATGGTTGGAGGATGGTGTGGTTGGTTTCAGGTGATGGATGGAAGTTTCAGGAACAGTCCACAGCAAGTTGTTAGTGACACACCAGTCACAGTTAAAAAGCAAGGACCCCCAAATAAGAGAGGGAAGCAGGACAACCAAACACCCGGCAGGAGAGAAAGAGGGCAAATCACCAGTTCACACACAAACAGAAAACAGTGAGACGAGTACAGAGTGTGGTTGAGGTGAGGGGAAAGGGGGGGAGGGGGAAGGGGGGGGTAGACAGAGAGTGTGTAAGCTTATGAGGATCCAGGGCACTCACACAAATACACACTACACAATACAGGATAAAGGCTGTGATATTGCATGCAACTGCTACAACATGCAAATACTGACAGAGACTGATTCACTCATACGCTGAATGAGATTTATTTCAGATAAACAACCACAGACATCTGTTTCTACTTTACTGTATTCTTCTTGTTGTGTTATTTATCATGGGGGCACAATATGTTTGCAAACGTAACTGGAGAGTTGTGTAACTGTATCTCAAAACACATGCAAATCTGAAAACATTCTTTTTTAACACATTTACAAATCTGATTACACACACATGGACTGAATGATTCTACTACACTGAGGGTGACTGGACAAACGGTAATGATGGACTGACACACACAGAGGGACTGACAGTCATAATGAAACATAAACATCAGGGAGGGCTCCTCTTTCTGATCCTCAGTTTATACTGATGCACAGTTAAGAACACTGCAGTGCAGCTGTGAGCTCTGGTTGTGTATGTGTGTACTGTGCATGTGTGTATTTGTGTGTGAGTACCTGCACATGCTGCTCTTGCGTGAGCCAGAGCTGCTGGGAGATGAGGGAGGGGTCTGATAGGACCAGCTGTAATCTGACCCCTTCAGATCCTTAATCACCTGAGAGAGACACAGACACAGGGAGTTAAAGAGAGTTTGTTCAGCTTGTTCCTTTACACGTCTTCTGCATGTTGTGTGGGTGAGAGTGTGTGTGTGTGTGTGTTTCACCTGTTCACTAGCAGGGGGCAGTTTGTGAGGATCTGTTGTCAGCACAGTGAGGTCATCAATGATGGCCTGGAGGTGAGTGATCTCTCCCAGCATGGCGATCTCTCCGTTCTACAAAACAAGATAGAACCAATCAGTCATATATCCTGCTGAGCTCCAAGTCTACCCTTCCTATCCTTTTTCAACCAAAAGTCCAAAACAGACCCATGGATTACACAAAGCCTCTAAAGGTGTCCCTAAGAAGTTAGAGTCAGATTCTTTCAGTCCAGTAAATTGTAATCAATGGATTGGACTCTTCAGCACATCCCAGCACACAGCTCTGGGGAACACCCTGACCTCAAGAGGCTTTATTTTAACTATATAATCACATGGTCTGAAGAAGATGGCTCAACTATATTTCTGGTTCACATGCATTTTTGCTTGTTTAACATTGAGAAAATAGGTCACAGCACCAGCTTATAAATTTGATACTGTCACATATCTTGTCAATATGTAAAACCCACTTAAATTGCAGTATATTGTCTCCCAGACAAGAAAACACCTTGTATACTTGATGTATTTCAGCATCATACAACAGTCACTACTTGGGTTACTTTGGACACACCCACATCTCAATCAGAGGATCAGAGGAGCTCTGCAACCACAGGAGACTATGACACTGCACAGCAGATCAGAAAATGCTCCTCCACTCTACCACCACCCCTCCTCCTCTATCCATCCCCTCACCACAACTGGTTGCAGGAAGCCAATGAAGGTGCAGAAGCGACCCCTCTCCTCCACCAGGGCGCGGCGCACCGCCTGCTTCTCTGTCTCCTCCATCAACAGGCACAGGTCGGTGACATCCTGCATGGCACTGTCCACCTGAGGCTGCAGGTCTCCTCGCCCTGGGAGAGGAGACAGGGGGGTCAGGGAGGAGATGAAGTTAGACAGGTATGAAGGGTAGAAGTGGGGTTTTCATCGAAGAGGGTGGATGATGTAGGAAAGAAAGATAGAGGGGCAGATCATATGAGTGAAAGTGACTCTGGGTATAAAAGGTTAGAAACATGAATTTGGCTACATGGGCTCTCTCTTCATCAGCCTCTGTTTTCCATAATGCACTGCTCCATCAAACCACTAGCATACACAATGAAAACACATTGTTTGATGTTTTGGCTGTGTACTTGTTTTACTTTCTATGTGGAGTTTATTCTGTGAGTACATCACATTTCTCTTATGTCCATGTCATTAATTAACACTGACAGCAGCCTAATGTTGAGCATATTATATGTGGGACTCATGGAAGTCATATCAGAGAAGTATTTGTCACTTCTATATGGTTTTGTCCAATAGCTTGATGCCCTAAGTCTAGATTGTATTTATATGCACATAATATGATACATTCTGTAATATAAAATATAAAAATGTCCCTGTGGCAAAGGCTCTAAACCTACAATACCTATTTTGACCACTTGGGGGCAGCACAATCAAGCTGCTAGGATACTTGCATATATAAGTGTACACAACAGCATTTGTTTTCTGTGAGAGCCGAAACATTTTCGTATTTATCACAGTTTCCACTTTTTTGGAGAGATGCTCAATATAGTAAAATAATATTTTGGACTAAATGTGCAGAAAAAATGTGCAAGTGTGTTAATCACAGCACATGACACAGTACCGAGCCAAAACAATACATACATACACATGGTGTGGACAATCTCAATCCTATCTACTGTTAACAGAAATAACACACTAAATCCAATGAATGGAAAGCAAGACATATAACTCTATGTAGTCTTACAGCATGCAAAAAAGTGTGCAGACGTCTGCAGTACCAGGGATAGAATGAAAGAGAAAATACAAAAAGAGATGACAGTAGAATGAAAGTTTGAGGTGTGACTCGTAGTAGCAGCTACAGAAGTCATGCAGGAGTCAATACAGAAGAAATGACATCATAAATTGACCAAGTGAAAATTCAACTTATATAACTATACGGAACTGGAAAAGCTGAATTTAAACCAGTCACAGGAAGGCAACATTAAAACAGATAGAGTGAGGACTAGAACAGATTTTAACTGAATAGATGAAGGAATCAGATGGGCTGTAAAATGGTCCCATCTCTGAAGAGTCACTAAATGTTTTCAGGTAAAACTCATACACTAATAGACTTTCGACACCTGCATGGTTACCTGATCTTGAGGTTCTGTCTTGTTGTGGGGCCCTAACATAAAATCTATCTTTGAACCTTTTATTAATTTAGGTTTTTATTTCAATTATTTCAATTACATGTATGTTTATGGCCCTTCTTTGACATCCGGTATATCTTTGTGCCTCATTCTTGTGACATTTTTTTCAACAACCTATAACGCTGGTCATCTTTTTTTCTCATTTTTATGTACTATTATGTGTTGTATCTAATACTTGGAAGAATTGGAATATGAGCAGTATAAGGTAATAAAATTTAAATGTATTATTCACTACCGCAATGTGGGGTAAATATGAGGCCTAAGACTGATTTGTGAGGCCCCTGGTGGAATAATACAACCCTGGTTACAAATCTCTCTCTGTTGATCTGAAGACAAGATTAAAGTTTCTTCTCTACCGTAGAACAATTCTCTAATATGCACAGAAAGCTTTTCATGACCATTTGGAACAATCATATCACAATTTCAGTATCAACCATGAAGTGATAATCTGAATAAAGTAAGCTCAGTTGGGTCTCCACTACATTCAGCATGTCTGTGTATGGTAATGGGCAGGAGGAGAATGTGAGTAAGAAAGGAGGTGATGCAACAGAGCTGCAGCGAGCAACAGGCTGATACTTACCCTGGATCTCTATTACCACAGGGAGGGAGAGACAGTCGAGAGGGGGGGCAGCAAAAAGGAAGCAAAATAAGAGAGAGAAAGAGGGGACAGAGAGAAGGGAGATAGCAAAACTCATTGTTAAGGTTAGTACAAGGAAGCCATCACAAGACAGCCACAGTGCCACAGGTTAGAGCAACGTAATACTGCTGCAACCAAAAATGCCATCCAGAAATAATAATAATAACCAATACAATAATAATAATAACAGCAACACCGAGCGTCAGCACTCACAGAGCTAACAAGACACTCACAAGCATAACAGCAAAGAACACTGTTCTCTCTCACTGTCAGGTTTAGCTGTTGTCAAATGCTACTAAATGTATGATATGGATCATATTTAATGTATCACTATTTTACATAACATGTACTCAGCTAAAGTCATGGAGTTGTATTTAACAAAAGACAGGATGTCATTTTAAAGTAAGTGAAATTTTGACATTTTGCATTGATGCATTCATCTGCCTGGCAACTGAATGGAAGCTATTCCAGAGAGAAAGCACTATTTATTGGTTGTTGCATCACTGAGTGAAGTGTTTCAGGACGAATGAGAAAAAAGACCTGCAATGCCGTTAAGTGCCACTAGATGACAACATTAACCTACAATTCTTTTGACCTCAACTGTTCTAAGTCTATGGTGTTTGACCTCAGTGTTTGACTCAAGCTGCTTCACTTGTGTGTTCACATTTAAAGTGACCACTGTATTTTGAGGGTGTTTTGTGTTTTGTAGTGGTTTTATCCCCGCTCACATACACACTATAAATCAATATCATAATAAACTGTAATTGTGGTCAAAAGAAGCCTCCTTTTAGTGTGACCTTCTGTCTATTCAATCCAATGTGACATGAGCCTGAGCTGGACTGTTGAAGATTGCTGACTGTTACCTTTACGAGCCTTCTTCTGTAGTTTCATGGTGTCAGATGACTTCTTCTTGATCTCGTGGCGTGACCTCTTGTACTCTTGAAACAGGATGAACAGAGAAGTTTCAGTAACAGGAATGTAAAACCCTCTGTGTAAACTCATATTATCTTTCATTTCCCATACTGATCAAAATAGAAATGCCTCCAGAAGCTGTGCGACCTCGAGCACGCTGGTAAAGATCTTACACTGTTTGGAGGCACTGAACATTCTCTTTGTTTTGTCCAAGCTGTTTGTGCAGCGGGTGTGAAATCAATAAGATTTACATGAAAGCATGAGGAACGCTATTAAAATACATAGAAATGAGCCTCACAGTGTCTTATCACCAAACCTGTTTACAACTACTATAAACTACATACTAATATCAAATCAATCAGCAAATCACAAACTGCGAAGGAACTGATGTATATTCTTATGATATATTAATGCTCATGGTAACACGTATGCCTCAGGATGTGACAGAGGGGATTTTCCTCCTTTCCCCTGATCTGCATGAAAGACTGTTCTCCATGAGGCAGTTCATTACGGAATATTGACCACACAGGGATCTGGTGAGAAGAGGTGTTACAGTTTTCCCGTTGGAAAAGTCCCACAAATAAAATAGTGAAGTATACCATAAGTAAGATTTCAGTTTTTAGCTATTGAGCTATTTCAAGGAAGTAATGGATGTGTATTCTTAGATTTATTTGTTTGGGTTCTTTTTTAGTTATCTGTCAAACTAGATAATAAAAAAGCTCTATGATAATTATTCTCTGTATAAATTAGTTTTTCAACTGGTTTAACCGTACAGGGTTAGTAACATACCGCTGTTAAACTATGTTTTATAAGTTCTTTTTTTTCCAGAGCTGGTACTGGGAAGGGGAAATGGTATCGAATGATCTCCTGATAACTCTTCAAACTCTTGTTGATATTAGTATGGACCTGGATTTGACTTTGTCGTGTTGGTGTGGCAACATGTTCACAACTAATTTTTGTATATTTTAATATAGTGCTTTATTTTTGGTTTGAGGGAGGAATGCTCTCAATTCGTTATTGAAGCTGTGCAACACTATCTCCTAAGAAACTGTTTGTATACTGATGTGCATACAACATTTTGTATGGATTATATTTTCTATTAGCATAACAACAGTATGCTCCTAATTTGAATATTTGGATAAATTGCATCATTTATTGATGCTGAAACATATTGGCAAAATGTTGACAGAAAACATATTTTCCACGGAACAACATCCAGTCTTGCAGTACACTTTGTAGTGATCATAGCCGTTAATAAGTGCAGAGCTTCAATCATTCAAATACTAGATATGTTGGACATAAACACTTTTTTAAAAAAAAGACATATTTACTGTTGCAGTTGTACAGACAGATAATTTCTAGGGGACAGGGTGGAGCTGTGATGTGTTTGCACCTTTTGCATGATCCTTATCCAGCTGGTTGGCTGTTTTCTTCCAGTCCTCAATCTTGTCCTGGAGAGGAGTGATGAGACTCTCCATCAAAGCACTGTAGGAGAGACAGAGATTTAAGATGGTTATAAATAAATTAACATTTCAGTCCCAGGGTGAATATTTCCATGGTTTGCTGTCTTGACTATACAGACTTATTGCGTACAATTGAGACCCCCATATTCCCCCCAGCGGGCCCCACTGAAAATGAGAGGCTGTGGTATATTTATGGAGCGAGATCATTATATCAATTTCCTCCACGTGTCGTTCCACTTCATGATTTTAGTATCTGGAACACTGCCTCCCTCCTTTTCCAAACATTCATACATATGAACGCTCACACAGAAAATGTAATACTAGTGGGGCAGACACACAACAGCTTTGAGATGGCTTCAAAAGAGACCCCTGCCGTTGTCATGGCCATAGATCATCCTCATCGTCACCATCAATGTAATAGCTTCCGTGGTGGAAAAATTAAATAGTGAATATGGAGAATGAGGGAAGCAACGACAACAGTCTCTTGGTGAGGTTTCCAGAGCGAGCTGTGCTGCGTTCCAATGGCTGAATTCATTTTGCAGTGATTTAAATATGTACAGACTGAGCAATGTTCCTGATGGAGTCCACACAGCTGACAAGAAAACCTCACCAAACATTTGTCCCTTCATAATATTGGCGACATGACAGGAAGCAAAAGTAGGAAGGTGAGATGACACAAACAGTGATGAAGGAAAGGAAATGAAAGGGAAGAAAGAAGGAAGGAAGGAAGGAAGGAAGGACGTGTATCTTACTTGGTGAACTGGCGAAGTTTGGCCTCGATGCTGCGATGCCTCATGCACATCCTGGTCAGAGCTGAACCAATATCTCTGGTTGCCCCTGGAAACACAAAACAGCCAGGTTCATGTGATGAAACGCAAACACACACACACACACACACACACACACACACACACCAGTGTCTCATTGCACATTTACCACAAAAAGGCCCTTTTTGTTTGACAGAAACCACAAAAAGCTGTGATCAGTATTTACATTACAGCTATTAGTGCTCTGTGTAAAGTAAATGCTGCTAAAAGCATTGTATCCTTCAACAGATGAACCATTACACAAAGCTTTTCTTATCCTTTTTACACCCGGCCAATATTTACACAAGACCCCGATCTGACTCTCGTAGACACGACACACACTCACAGCTTTGTCCAAATAAAGAAGTATCTCATGAGCGTGTGTTTGTGGGAGAGCCGAGTGCTCGGGAACCGAGATTCGAGAGCTGCTAACCTGCAACTGTAAACACAAGTCTATTTTAAGGCCGAGTAGATCCATGTGGAAAAGCTGACCCCGGAGCTGGAGTCACTTTAAGTGATGGCAGACAGAGCTAACTTCCAAACAAGGTGCTCCGAGCTGCTGCTGCTGCTGCTGCTGCTATACAGGTGGAAACCAGCAATAAAATGATACTGTGGTTTCATCTTCATAGTATGCACTTTCAAGTTTATGAGCAGGGGTACGGCTTATACAGTACGAGGTGCCTAGAGAATTCCTTAATCACTGCTGCCACTGAAATGTACACACTGGAAAATTCAGATTAAACAGGAGCCAAATGGGATTTCCTCGAGAGACACTGTTTATCATGAGGGCTTACACAGGCTTACACGCTAAAATGCAGGGAGTGCAGAGAGAGGAAGGGCATTATTCCAAAATGTGTTATGCACCAGATTAATATTTTCAGCTACAACTGAAAACTCCTGTGTCAGACCAAAAACAGTGGGGGGTGGCAACTTCTCCAAAATGATTCAAACAACAAATTCAGAAACTGTCAGTGACATGTAACCACGTTGTTGAGGAAAGGAGTCAGCAACACTTGATGATAAAAAATTATTAAATTGAATTGAAACATTTGAATTGTAATTAAAAGCTATGGTTGGTAATCCTGGAATAGCTGCAAGAGCAGGCTACACTTTGAAGCTAAAAGACCGATACATCTAACCCCCTCCCATCGGCACTCTGGTCAAAGCTACACCCCCAAAACACATGAATGTACACTGACTGACAACGACTTTCCCGTGACTTGCTTGATATAACTTCTGACTATCGTCCTTGCTTCAGCGGTATATGGCTCTCCGGCTAAAGACCCATGGCCATGTGCAGTAACAGCACGGGTGCAGGGAACCAATTTCACCTGCTCGGGTGCAATTGAAAGTTTCAACAGGTGCAATGGAGAGGCCAAAGCAAGACAACCCCCAAAAAGGGAATGTCTTTACATGTGGTGACCACAGACAGCTGCTCTCTCCTTATCCTTCCTGACTGATTCTCCTCTAGTTTTGTCTTCTGCTAGTGTCCTTGTCACTACTGGTAGCATGAGGCGGTCCTGCAGCCCGATCAGGTTGCACAGGTAGCAAAGCTTCTCCAGGATGGCACATCCACACGTGCAGAAGAAGGTTTACTTTGTCTCCCAGCACAGTCACAAGAGCATGGAGGAGATACCATGAGATGGGCAGGGCTGTATAAGGGCATCAACCGAGCAGCAGGACCGGTATCTGCTCCTTTGTGCGAGGAGGAACAGGAGGAGCACTGCCAGAGCCCTACAAAATGACCTCCAGCAGACTACTGGTGTGCATGTTTCTGACCAAACTGTCAGAAACAAACTCCATGAGGGTGGCATGAGGGCCCGGCGTCCTCTAGTGGGACCTGTGCTCCCAGCACCGTGCAGCTCGATTGGCATTTGCCTGAGAACACCAAAATTGGCAGGTCTTCCACTGGCGCCTTGTTCTCTTGACAGATGAGAGCTGGTTCACACTGGGCACATGTGACAGGCGTGAAAGAGTCAGGAGACACTGTGGTGAACGTTATGCTGCCTGTACCATTATCCAGCATGACTGGTTTGGTGGTGGGTCAGTGATGGTCTGGGGAGGCATATCCTTGGAGGGTCACACAGATGTCCCTGTCATAGCCAACGGTACCATGACTGCTGTTCTGAAAAAATGTGGCCAGAGTGTGTAGGCAGTTCCGGGACGTTATGTATCGGTGTATCCAATGCTGCTAAGCAGAGGAGCTCCCTGATGCCCTGACCCAGGTCTGGGAGGAGATCCCCCAGGACACCATCCACTGTCTCATTAGGAGCAAGCCCAGACGTTGTCGGGAATGGATACAGGCATGCGGGGGCCATAAACAATACTGAGTCACGTTATGAGTTAACATATAATCAATGTTAGTGATGATAGTGTCAGATCGATCAAACTGGCATATAAGGTTGACATTTTTGTTTAGGAACAAAATATCTCGACAAAGTTTAGATTGAGTGTCTTGAAGACATTTCCACCATCAGGAGTGTTTGTGATAACTTTGGTTTCTCAGCATTTCTGGTACCGACTTCAGACCAACTTGCTAAGCTAAGATGGTCAAAGCCAGTGTGTTAGCATTGTAGACATGCAGCATTCAGCTAACAGCACTGCTTCACTTCACAGAGATGCTTATGTGAACATTGTATGAATGGACAGAAGTACCTGTGGTGGCGTGACAGCTGAATATCGAAATAACTATAGATTTACAGTAAATTATAGTAAATAGAATCCTGTTTCATGGTGATGCAAAAAGAGCAGTTTACAACAAACTGGGGAGAGTAAGTAGTGTGTAAATACATATATATATATATATATAGAGAGAGAGAGAGAGAGAGAGAGAGAGAGCAACAGACTGAGTATTTAAAAAGACAAAAGAGCATTTGAATGTAGAATTAGTTTTTATGATTATTTCATATGAGGAAGGAATATAATTTTCTTTTTATTCCTCATTAAAACTTTACTAATATGAATCACTCTTTAATACCAGAGTAGCAGACAGAGAGGTCAAACACAAATGAAATGAATAGATTCTATAGTGGGATTTATTATAGAATGATGAATGAATGAATGAATGGCCTCAGTGCTGGGCTGAACAACCCAGAATGCATTGCCAATGACATGTACATGAGAAATGCATATACATATTGGGCATATATTCTCACAACAGCAACACACACACACACACACACACACACACACACACACACACACACACACACACACACAGACACACTTAACACTGTGTGTTGTTCACATCCAGAGAAAAGTGTTCCATTCATAATTAACAAATTCCTCCCTCACGCCTCCTGTTCTACCCGGCAACCATTCATTAAAATAGAACCACCCTCCCCCAAACACACACACACACAAACAAACGCACACACACACACACAAACATACACACACACAGATCAAGTACACACCATGCATGCCAATCAGTTGTACAACTGAATCTATTTTCTACTGTGTCGACAATGTGATCTAATCCAATATCAATAAGTGTATCTTGACACTGACGTTGAGAGAGTAAAGTCATTTAAATAACGAAGAGAGAGAGAGAGAGTGTGTGTGTGGGGGGTACTTTGTATTGAAGGAAGAGGTGGATTGGTGAGGGAATGAGAGAAGAAGAGATGGAGGAGAGATCAGAGTGCATGAAGACGAGAGGGGTCGCCTCGCACATTTTAATGAGCTCACTGCAGCAGAGAGAACCATGGGACTAGAGTTACAGCCAAGTGTGTGCATGTGTGTGTGTGTGTGTGTGTGTGTGTGTGTGTGTGTGTTTGATCTCTGCATTTATGATGGCCCTCTTCCTGTTTGTTATGAGCAGGATTCTCAGACTCCATAGGAGATCAACAAGATTAGGGGGTGGCACCGAACACACACTCACATCTGGAATAGAGCTACTGTGTTTGTTTGTGTGTGTGTGTGTGTGTGTGTGTGTGTGTGTGTGTGTGTGTGTGTGTGTGTGTGTGTGTGTGTGTGTGTGTGTGTGTGTGTGTGTGTGTGTGTGTGTGTGAGACATAGTGTTGATTTGTTTCCAATGCAAATCAGCATGTTTCAGGACATGATTTGAACTTGAAGGCCCGACAATCCCTTTAACACTTAGCCTGACTTGATTCTTTTAAAATTCACAAAACCAAAACAAAGCAAACAAAACAAATACAGCTAAATTTTTACAATTTTAATCATATTTCTATTCAATTATGTGAGTGTTAGTTGTTCACATAATGAAGATCATCAGTGACGTAAAATTGGTTTAACAGGAACAATTAAAAAAAAAAAGTGTTTCCAATGCACTAGCACAATTGTGTTCTCATCTTTAAAATGTAAAAAATATCAAATGGAAATATCAAATAAAATACCGTGATGTATCTTTACACTAACTTTCTTTACAGAAAGCGGAAATAATCCTATTGTTATATAAGAATGGATCAAATGACATCATGTGGTGTCAAAGGTCAAAGTCTGTGTTTTACTTTAGAGAACATTTTTGTGTCTTTCAGCTCATTGTTTTGAATTCATGATTCTGATGGTAGATCCCAGATTCAGCTTTTTCTTCTAGTGAAAAAGTACTGATGAGCCCACTTTGCACTTCCTGTTCAGCGCTCTGAGATAGTGGTTAGCTGTGGACACAGCACACAATCCGGGAGCTATAGAGAGCCAGGGATTTCCCACAGCCTTGAACAGGAAGCTTAAAGGAGTGAATATTGGACTAAGACTCATCAAGTGGCTGCAAACATGACACTGAATGAATGCTAATGTTGCTCTGCTGGATAAGTGAAAGGGAAAGTGTCTACTAAAAAGTTCATTAAATCAACCTCAGAGTGGTTTCAGTGTTCAGTTTACATATTTTTTCCACTGCACCCAGGTTCATGCAGGTTTGCCCAAAACAAAATACAATATAGTATTTGATAAAACAAGGCTGTCCTCTAAATGGGACCTTAACTGTGACTATGGTACACAGGTAAACTGTTTTGAGCTAGTGTTTTATATTTGTCTGGGTTCAAAATTTTATCTCAATAAAACAGCATTAACTGTCAGCGTGTGGCCCTTTATATAATTCATTTACAGTGATTTTAGTATACTTCAAAAAGCAAAGACAAGAGCAGCCAAATAGAGTCATAAATCCTTACATTTAAAGCAGCTTCTTCTGATGGCATTCGAGTGTATGAGTGTTTGGAGTTAAGCACTGCCCTCCTCACCCCTCTCTCTATCTGTCTGAGGGACTCCCTCATGGGATATACTGAACACTTCCTTCCTCTCACTCACTCTCCTTCCCTTCTTTTAACCTCACAGAGGAAGGAGAACTAGCCTTGCAGTAGATAAAGTTACATTTATGATTTTGAAATGAGAAAACCATAACAGAAACTATACAGATCAAAGTTTTGAAAGGAAGTGCAAATTGAATACTGGTGCTTATAGCAGAGTACCAAGCATTGTGATATATGCTTTGCAATGCTATGATATGATATATGCTATGTAATGCAATAAAATTATATATTATGATATATACTATGTTATGCCATGATATACATACATGCTTTGTGATGATATGATATCGCAAAGCATGGTTTGCAATGTAATGATATATTATAATATATGCTTTGCTTTGCTTTGCTTTGACATGACATGGCATAAGTCCGGCCTGTGAATGGCACAGTAACTATTCTTCCTCTATTGCCTAGCAACTGACTTAATTGACAGGTTTGTTGCTGTTTCCATGACAGTGCAGATCTTTAGCTTGTTGCTAAGATAAGAATCAGAATATTTCTTGCTCATCAAATTGTGTGCTGCTACGGAAACAAATGAAGACTGATAGAGAGACACTGAAAAACAGAGGGAATGCCTCACACGAATACAGTATGTGGTCACACACACACACACACACCATCTGGAAATAAGTACAGTACATAATACTCTATACAAATATACAGACAAAACATACTGTATATTCTGTCACATATGCTGTCTCTTTAAACTGTCTACTCTCCAATGATAGCATATCTCTCTCTCTCTCTCTCTCTCTCTCTCTCTCGCACGCAGGCAGGCAGGCAGGCACACACACACACACACACACACACACACACACACACACACACACACACACACACACACACACACACACACACACACACACACACACACACACACACGCACACGCACTGTCTGCCTCTCTGGTTCTTTCCACCGGTGCATCTCCATGACAACTTTTATCTTTAATCTTGCAGAGGGATTCGTCAGTGTGTGTCTCTTCACTTGCTGGGTGCAACCAAACATGCAGTTCCAAAAGTGAACTGCAGTGATAGGCAGACGGCCATTTGACTTGAATACATGCACAGAGTATGTGTATGCATGTTCTGTGTGAGTATGCTATATTCCTCATCATTGTATATGTCACAACTCCAAAAGAAAGTTCCAAACTATTTGATGGGAGACACTTAAACTGATTGCACAGTGAATGTCTCATGAAGAAGTAAGACAGGTCTGTTTAGTATGTTTAGTCCAGTTTCATGTTGCAGGTTATGTAAATTCCTGACATACATTCAGAAATGTTAACTAATATTCCGTGTGAATAGAAGGGACAATGGCACTTACTTACTATAGATCAAGAGGTCAGTTATAGTACAAACAAATAATGGAAAGAAAGAGAAGAATGAAAGGAGGAAGACAATATTAGAAAGAGGAAGAGGAGGAACACTATGTAACAAGTAATCTGAGGAGGAAGAGGAGCATGGAATCAGAGATGATGAAGTGTTTTTTTTCCCCAAGTGGTATAACAAGGAGAGAGGGTTCAAGCCGGAGCAGGTGAGGCTGTGGTTTCCAAGGTTACAGACGTTTGCAGCGACCACCCATCTGTTCCCCTGACACCAGCATCTCTGCAGTGACACAGCAACAATGAGAGGATGGAGGGAAAGAGATGGGCAAAAAAGAAAAGACAGTCAGTGAGACAAAGAGGGGCAGAGAGGGAGGTGATGAGGAGACAGATTAAAGAGGGAAAGACTGGCAGAGGCACTGAGACTGCAGCAGCACCAGCGCCACAATAAAAAAGCAGAATTATACATGAGGCCTGGATTCTCCTCTTACTACAAAACCAAGTCTGAGATTGAGCTTCCCAGACAACCAGGCAGCCAGTCACCCTCGACCCAAACAAACCATCAGTCGCTGAGACAACAGCAGCTACAGTACACACACTGAATTGGGTTCAATCCTGTTCAATCCTGTGCAGCAAACCTCCAATACCACAAGCTGGAGGAATGCATAACAGCATGATACATTATACTTAAGCAATAAGCCACAAGAGGCCGGGGTTTGGAAGCGTTCTGATTGAGGAGAGAAAATGAGTGGTAACAGTGCAAAGGCTCATTAGGTTTTCTGATCAATAATGGAGCTTAACAATGCGGTGTTCAGTTATATCAGAGTGTTGATATGTGGTAATGAGTTAATAACATTACATCACATTTAGCTGACACTTTTATCTAAAGCAACTTACAATTAGTGCATTCAACATCTATGAGGGCCGTTTTTTGGGGGGTTTAGCATCAGCCCAAGGACACTTTGGCATGGGCGGGGGTTTGAGCGCCTGACCTTCTGGTTGGAGGACAACTGCTCTACCCCCTCAGCCACAGCCTTACATTTCATTTAGCTGACGCTTTTATCCAAAGCGACTTCCACTTAGTGCATTCAACATCTATGAGGGGCCATTCAGGGTTCAACATCTTTCCCAAGGACACTTTGGCATAAGCTGCGATTCAAGCAGCCGACCTTCTGGTTGGAGGACTACCACTACCACTCCACTCATGAACGTACCTGAAACTGAGAAGCTGTGTCGCCTCACTGTATTTCTAGTGTTGCATCTTGTACGATACTTTGGAGAAAAATTGCTGTTGCATATTGTTCCCAACATGTGAAAAACAACAAAAACGTAATGGCTGTTAACACGCGAACGACTGGAAGTTCAATGCGCTTCAACACTGCACAGAAAAGGCGCAGCGTCAGTGTCTAGATTGCCAAAATGAAGAAGAGGAAAAAATTGCACACATTCAATAAGGTTTCATGTTTCCATCGATGCTGTGTCTACTGAAGAGTCATTTGACCCGGGAGTGAATTGTATCCATTACCATTGCAGACAAAATCCAGATGCTAGTGGGTGTTAGCGGATTCTTTGAACAGTGGAAAAGGGTTTTAATAGTCGTATACAGTTTACACATATAACCTGAGCTCTGTTACAACATATCAGAGCATCACAAGACTATTACTGTTGACTTGTGTGTTTTTACAGACAACATATCAAGTTTTAATGAGCTCATGGTGAGTGTGTTTACCTGTCCGCCTTCTGCTTCGATCAGAGGCAGGACGATTAAAGGTTTTAATGATGTATTAAGGTCAGGGTGTGGAGACTAGTCTTTATGATCACAGGAATACTGATATTTATTCATATTTAGTCCCCAAAAAACATCATACACATATTTTACGTAAAGTATTTAATAAAGGATCTACGTCACCTCTGCTCAGCTCTAACAGCACAAGTGAAAAAAACTGCACAACCAGCTAAAATGTTTTCCAGCAGGACAGGAGCTCAAAGTTCATCTGTCAAGCTCTTCCAGTTGACAGAAATTTACACACACACACAGATGCACAGACACACGCACACACACACCAGCTTTGACCTCTGACCCCTCACTGGACCCATGATATCAGTCAGAAGGTCATGGCAAGGTCACTTCCTGTCAAAACACATATCTCCACCCCAACTGCTGTTGCCATGGTGACGGGACGGTGAGTCTGGCTATGACAGATGAACCGACACATGTGCTCAAGGCTAAAAAAGTTAAAGCATATTAGTTGTTTCCCGCAACTGTCAACTATTTTATTGTTTTTTTTTATTAATTTCCTTTACACTTCTTAATATTCTCAGTGTTGAAAACAACTGTAACTGTTTGCCCTTCTTTTCCACCTTTCCAGACTAATTTTGCTACAGTGACAAATATGGTTCAAGTACATTTCTTTCAGTCCAGTCTTTTACATGTTAGCATAATTTAAAAAAAGGATCAATTGATTTGTCTGCCCATTTATCATATTTTCCATGCAAACTCTTGTAAGTAAGCCGAGCAGCTGATTAATGCCGCTGCTGCCCTGAATCATCCAGTCTCCTCAGCGACCTGTCACACTGGTGAGTGTGACCCAGATGAGTCTGTCCTATGATGAACCTGAACAATTGATGTTCGATGTGGATTTCAAGTGCCAGTTTCATCCACTGTCCCCTCAAACAGTGCACTGCATCTGTGCATCTTTACAAAGTGGTGTGGCCGCAACTATTAAGAAGAAGAAGCTCTTTATCTGTTCAGTTTATTTGGGTGAAATACATCACAGTTTACAAAGTAGGCCAAATATTATGCATGGGTTTATAACATTTTACTGATTTCACATGTTGACATGTTGACAGTCAGTTCACATTTTCCACATAACTGTTTAAAAAGACAGATAAAGCACGCACACTGAACAGACCACAGCTAAAGGTGTCACATGCTATCCAGTCACATGCTCGGTGCTTTGCAAAGATAAATTATACTATGAAATGTCTCTAAACTCACATATTAACATATTTGTGTCATGTTAAAGATGTGGTTGACTATATAACTGCATGGTGGGACACCTGACACCGACCACGTTAGGGGTTAGGGTCTAACTGTTGGCCTTATTCTGAGTAGAGCTATGGTTAAGGTGGACAGATTATTCATTGCGTGCACCAACTGTGTCATCAACAAGACACCTTTCCATTTCATACTCTTGCATGAGGCGCGAGTGGTGCTGTCTTCTCCTAACAATAGTTATCACCACTTCTTTGTCTTGAAAAACCAGTCTTGGAGTTTTTTTCTATAGTTTCCTGCAGAATTTCATTACCAACTTCCCTAATCTCCCTCCAGGATACATCTAGAAATCTCTATGCTACCTTATTGAGGGGTAATAGAGATGTATGTGGAGATGATGCTGTTTGCAGACTTTTGCCTCCAGCTCAATTCATGTTGCGCTGCATGGCACGTGCTAAAAAGGTTAGGGGATGGTTCACCAGCCGAAACTATGCTGATGGCGCCCACCAGCAAAAATCAGTCTGAAGTCATTTCTGCAAGGATAGGAACAGTGAGCATGAACCAGGTTTAACCAGGTGTATTTTCATATGTTGATATGACTATTGTCTTGATCAGTTTAATAACGGATTATTGCAGTTTCATCAATGACTATATGTGAGTCATTGAGGAACTTGCTTTGACCAAAGGTTTTAAGACAGTCTGTTCGTCTGTTTAGTAAGAGCTGAGCCAAAATGCCGCTCCAATCCGTGTGAGATGCTGCAGCTTAAAACTGACCTCCGGCAAAACTATAAAGTGATTATAGCTTTTCAGCCCTGATTAGCTACTCTTAATGCCACTGAGTACTCAAATTAACCTAACTGGTAATTAACACCTCATCACTGCTCACATCATCAACTGATTGTGGCCTTTCACACTTGATACCAGTGATGGTGCATGTTTTATTAATAATAATAGGAATAGATAGATAAATGACACATCACAACATGCATTCTGCAGTTCATGACAGCCTGGTGGACTGTGTTAGTGCTGACAGGAGTTGACTTGTTGACTCTACTGCTCTGTCTAAGTCTGGACCTTTTCAAAAACCTAACCATGTCCCAAAAACATAACTGCATGTTTATTTCTGTTACCATGACCCTTCAGGTCGTAGCCAATCAATAAGGATGACTATGGTTTAGAGAATTTCAGCACCACAAAACAAGGCTGGGAAATGGGGATATACCTCCACAGGACATTTACAAAATGACACGGACAGCTGTGTAATCCTAGGCAGTAATCCTCAGTTATTTGTTATCATTGAGTGGAAGGTTTTTACTTGTCTGGTAATTTTTTATTCTTAAAATAAAGATTCCTATC
Organism: Hippoglossus stenolepis; assembly: GCF_022539355.2. Lineage (NCBI taxonomy): Eukaryota > Metazoa > Chordata > Actinopteri > Pleuronectiformes > Pleuronectidae > Hippoglossus > Hippoglossus stenolepis. Next base: position 27,771,183 of record NC_061483.1, on the reverse strand, counting down.
TGTTTGTTTTAAACAGAATGGGTTTTGCCATACAAATATGCACCGTGAGAAGATTTTATCCAGAAAATTCACATCACAAACTGATAAGAGCAAAATGATAACCCTTGTGTGGATGTAACCTCTTCTATGTTTAGATAAAAGTCGCCATGATCACAGACAGTATGAAATGGAAACCAAGAGGTCAAAGGTCAGAGTCAGAAGCCTCAACTCCAAAGTAATTGGATACAACTGACTCTGTTTGTATGTGCATTTCCAGGGATAAGAGCATGTTAAACATTTGCAGCTCTACTTTTCTGTACTCAGCCGCGCTCCCTCCCTTCCTCTCCGTCTCTCTGTAATACTCACTAAATTCCTGAGATGTGTCGCTTTCCTGTCACATGGGAACAACCATCCAAACAACATGGCAGCTCAAAGCACTGACTTGAAACTGCAAAAAGCCATAACACAGCCATAACAGGGGTTTTCTTTGTATTCTGGTTGCACAGTAATTCTCCTCTTTCCCACATTGGTCATCCCAAATTAGGTCCCATGACCGAACCCTGAGATCCTGAAAATCGAACATGAATATAGCACGACCTGCTCCAGGATTACAGTGACCAGCTGGCAAACAACCCTGACATCAAAGAGCTTGCTTTAGCATCATGGAGGAAGTCCACTGCTGGACAACTTCCTCACCCAGAAAACTCACACATACCCTCAAGCCCAAGCGCCTTGGACCTATTAAACTGCGGGACACTATGGAACAGCGAGTGTGCGGGTGTAATGGTTTAGAGTGGAGTCAGCTGGGCCTGGGAAAGCATGTTCATTCTCTGGCTTTGATTACAGAAGCTTTAAATCTATCTTACACACATACTCACTTATACACAGACACACTCAAACATACAGACTGAAAAACAGACACACACACTCTCCCCTGAGACCAAGGCAGAGCTGAGCTACAGGCCTCCAGACAGGGTATATTTACTTAAAAAATGGGGGTTGTTGGCAAAGGACAATTTCTGTTGCTAAAAATACCGACACATAAAATGTATCCAGCCAGGACAGCGTGTACTGTCATTCCACAAAGAGTGCTGGAAAAATGTCAAAAGAGAAGAGGAAAAAACCTGAGTTCAGCACTTTTTCTTGAGCCTGCCTCCTTTCCTGTTGAAGGACCGAAATGTGTTTTATAAAGTAGTAAGATAAGTTGTTAGATGTAGGAGTTCTATCCATTCTGATCTGATTCTACCCGTGTGGTCAAAAGATTGGAAGTGTTTTTGTAGGTATTGTTTCTCTACAACAGATTAAGCTAAATCCTTTGGACACCTAAAAGTAACTAAATGTATTTTAAAGTAAGTTAGCTAGCTGACTTTGTTTGTGTTTGTTAGCATGCTCTAATGCTAAATAGTTGCTATCACAAGAATTGAGATATACTGTATGTATGCAGTACAATGCACGATGCAAGATTTACTGCTGCTGCAAATCAGCCGTTTGAAGTGAGCCAATGTTTGCTGCTGTTTTTCTGCTGTAGAGATTCGCACAACAAAGGATTGCAGAAAAAAGGTTTCAGGAACTTTACTGAACTTCTTGGTAAGTACAGAACATACGGCTGTTAAATCAATGGGGGCAATTATGCTGGGTTGTGGGCTGTAGCTGTAGCATAAAACAGCAATTTAGCACTGTTCATGCACCATTCAACCTCCTTAGGGAAAAACAAACTCTCTCTGAATCGCATTCCTTGTGCATGATAGTCCCGTTGAGTTAAAAATGTACCTGTTATGAGCAGAACACACCACATATTTCTGAGGGGAGGAGCAAATTTATCCATTATGAACTTTCCTAGTAGTTTTATGGCAAAAGTTAGCTGCAGCTAAGTAGCAAGCTAAAAGGTCTTACTTGTGGTTGTATCTATGCAGTGTTTTTAAGGTTAATCTGTAGCAGAAAGGACTGTGACATGCAAACAATGGAGTTCTTATATTAGTGTACTGTTTGCTCCATTATATTGAAGGTGTATTTTTTACTTTGATTAGTTGTAGGTACAGAAACTCCCAGAAGAACCACATGGCCATCTTTAGCACTCTTATTAGATAGAGAAAGAAGATCAGAGCATTATCATACAGCAAATTACAATTCCTTTAATCCAGCAATCTGACACTGCACAAGAGAGAATGGAGAAGTCCATTCTCTGCAAAACTCATTTATTAACCTTGGCAACTTGATCTGACATCTTTCCCCTAATCAATATAAATGTTGAAGTTTAGATTTCAGCGTTCAGAGTACAGTCAGTGCATCCTTTTATAATTTTGATATCAGTGTAACGTCTGAAATTCTTCATTCAAATATTAAAATCTTGTCCATAATCTAATAGGAAGCCAGAACACTCTTGTTTAAACAAAGCGCTTGTCTGACACCAGTGTAGGCGGCAGTGCTTCTCTCAGTGCCAGCTGTTGAGAGGCTGGTTTTCTGAGCTGCCTGTGCTCCTTAACCTCTTGAGTCTTTATGACACATGATCTTAAAGAGCTCTTACTGCTCCAGCAAATACTTAGAAAGCCACTCTGTATTAGGTTCAAGTGAAAGCTGCATCTCTTTTACAAATTCTTGTCACGGTGTTGATGTAAGTGCATTCTCTGGTACAATGTGTTGCCATGGTCAGCTGAACAATACTGTGGCCGCTGGGCAACTTTGTCACTTTGTACTTGCAACAGTTCAATAATGATCAAAGAACCGAAGGGAAACACTGGAGGATGTCACACAGACTTTAGAAAACATTAAATATTCTTATCAATATACTGTAGAAATATCTGCCAAATGAGTCATGCAAGCTCATCTGGAGTCTTGTTTTTCTTCCTTAAAATAACAGAAAAACCTTTGCCAATAGGGTGAGGTAATCTGGCTTGTTTTCTGAGCATATTCAACATAGGAAATTTCCAAAAGTGGTCTTGAAAGAATGAAGCTCTCTATTTTGTGGAGATTACCTCTCTTTCTATGGTTAATATTTTTGGAAAAATAAAAGAACAGTGTGACATTGTTGGAAATATGGAAAAGAGATCAATCATCCATACGTAAATATGTAGCTAGAAACTGCAGCTAGAACTGTAAAATGTTGCTTCCAATTCTTTGGGAGGGTCCCAAACAAGATGGGATGTCCATCCATAGTGCAGCATCTATGACCTTTCCTGGTGAACATTTTGACCTGTAATCATGTTTTACCACCGTCCACAGGGAGATAAGAGGTCAGGCCATCAAGCCTGCGGGTGGTGGGGAATCAGTGTCTGACTCAGGGTGATGCGAGCCCAACTGGTGGCTTTGATTAGACAACAGCAACAAAACATAATTTATAGTTTTTTTGTTTGCTTGATAGCGATGAAGAAATAATGACGAATCAATAGTCAGGTCAACTTCATATGCACTCTAAGAAATGAGCACCTTGAAAAGCAACTGTCCCACGCAGTTTGTGTCTAACATACAGGATCAGGTCCTGCGTGGAAAGGTGTGTGGAATTCCCTGCCCATCACACTCCATGTGACCAATTACACACAGCAACATGCATATCTCTCCCTGCATGCCTATACTGAAACGCCACTTCACATATGCTCGTGTGTGTACAAAATGCAAACATACACATTCTCACACAATCTTAATATCACTCACATGTTAACATGCACAATAGTAGCCATGCGTTCTGCAGATGGTATCAAGTGTAACATGCATTTATGCCATCTGCATGAATGCATCATGTGAGCTGCTTGAGGGCAAGAGATGTGTGTCAGGAGCACATACAGAGGAGGACACACACACACTTGGATATTAACCTTAACCTTAATGCCTGTTTGATATCAGACTAATGTGTATCTGACAAACATTTGGTTTATATTTAGAAGAGAAAGCAGCTGAATACCACTGATTGCAGCAATTATTATACCCAGTAATCTTTGTTTTAATTAGATGGTGAATGAATTTTGTTTTCTGGGGGTAAAAGCTATTAAAGTTATAAATTATAGTTTTTATCAAACGGAAGATGTCATATGCTGTACATATTGAATTTTGTGCTATATAGATAAATAAAATGGACATGGTTTAACATGCTTTCTAGCCATTATGGGTGTTGTAACTGACCAGTCTTTCTGAAAAATATCATTTAATAAAAATATGTGTGTAGCTGTAAATATTTTGTAGCGACCAGTCAGAGCTGTGCTGTCAGACCATAGTTAGGCTTTGCTGTGCTGAGTCACACACTGCAGAGGTCTAAATATAGCATTGTGGGTAATGTAGTCTGGGCATCAGCCTCTCTGCAAACCACTGACTCCCACAGAGCATTAAGGAGAGTGAGGCCGGGGGAGAGTTAACAGAGACTAGAGACAGATAATGTAACATTCAAACATCAAATAAACGCTCACTTTTCCTTGCTGACACACACACACACACACACGCACATACACACGGTCAGTAGGTGATAGCATGTCTGTGAGAACACTTTAGTTTTGAGCAGACTGGCTGGCAGGAGGCTGTGGGAAACACTCATCTGTTGTTACTGATGAAGTTTCTCTCGAACAGGGCATTCAGCATCCTACAACGTTCAAGAGAGCTGTTGATGTACCACAACAAATAGTGTGTACCTTAGCAGCATGGAGGTCTGACAAGATCACCTCGAGTGGACCTTTTTATGTCACATAGAGGGATGCAAAGGTCAGGAATAAAGTTCCCTATGCTAAAATAATGTAGTTGTTGATTTAACATAAAAAGTGTGAGGAGGAGTTAGACAGAAACCCCCAAAAATGTGTGTGTGTGTGTGTGTGTGTGTGTGTGTGTGTGTGTGTCTGTGTCTGTGCATGGCACTGTTGCCATGGCAACGTACCCCTTGGGATCACTGCAATGAGAGAGATGAATCAAGGGTAGAGGGAAAAAATGAAGCAGACACACACCTACGACACCTGTACACAAATACACACTATGTGCGTCATGCAAGGAAAATGGATGCAAGCAGCACTATAGGGCACCTTGCACAAATGAGGAAGGAATATTATCTTGCAAACATGGCAAAATATGACTAAATATGCCACTTCCACAGATTCAGGGCTTTTTATGAGGATCAGAGAGGAACTGTTGACAAACAGATCCAGTAAAGACTGAACACTGCATTTCTGCTTAAAATTGTCAGAAAGATTCAATAATAGCTGCTGTGTCAATTTTCTCAGGAGATAAAATCCCTCCTAATAAATTAGAAAGGAAAGATTTAGCATGTGTTAAACCTTCAAACTCATCATCCTGTAACTCAAACTAGAATACCTGGATTTTATACCACTGTCTCAGTGGTATCTGAGGAATTAGACTACTCACAACCATCCTTCAAACCTACAGAGAGCGAGTGATTCTCAAGAAAGATTTTGAGTGGACAAACCCTTGAAGTTTAGAGAAAGGGCTGAAATAAATCATGTAGTTCTGGTCATTACAGTCAGGGTTTACAGAATAATGTAGTCAGATGTAGTCAGTAGAGGGTGTGTGTGTGTGTGTGTGTGTGTGTGTGTGTGTGTGTGTGTGTGTGTGTGTGTGTGTGTGTGTGTGTGTATAGCTGAGCCAGCAGGAGCAACACCAGTTAACACGCCTGGCTGATGGCTGTTAATGCTGCGGATTAACACGCAACTCTCACTATATTCAAGCACACACATGAGCAGATGCACGCGCACACACAATATTTTGACAAATTCAGTAAGAGATATTACACATTACTAAAATACCCCACATCTTACTGAAAACACCAAATCTTTATTTTTTTTTACTCAATGATGCTTTTCATGAAAAATATATCACTGACCCACCAACATACACACACAAACACATACATGCGTACCACTCCTCAGCCTCTTGTCTCATCAAACAGGACTTGGCCTTGGAGCAGCAAGACTCACTGAGCACAGCTTCCCATGCTTACTGACTGAGTGCACTGCATGTGTGTGTGTGTTGTGTGAGACAGAGCGTGTCTTGTGTTGTTGACCTCTGGGACAATACTGCACTGTGGCATCAGGAAATGTCCTTAGAGAGCTGCCAGAGAAAGAGAGAAGGATGGAGGGAAAGAGGAGGGCAAAGGCGGAATGAGAATGATGGATGGCAGGATTTGATGGGAGAAACGTGTTGGGAAGCAAGAGGGAGTAGGGTGGGAAAAAAGAAAGGAGGGAATCGGAACAGTGCATTTAAGGTGAGAGATGAGGGTAGAGGAAGCACTGAGGAGTCGGATAAGTGAGAGAAAAGCTCCATGGAAGAGGAGGAGAGGGACAAATGGAACTGGGGGCTACAGGGAGGGAAATAAATGGATACTGTGGCTGTGACTTAATTAAAGACAATAATGTTGTTTTTGTAGGTCTCCACAACAACAGGCCTCTCAGCCATGGCCTACTTACTAAGGGAAAGAAAAAAAAAAAGAATGCAACCATCTTGCGCATTTGGAGCAAGACTCTGCACAATAGTGATCAGGGGATGGAGATGTGGTAGCGTGGTCCCATCGATAGATGCACACACGACCAATCGTGAGTCAGTCTCTGCTCCACTCATAATGTTTAACTCCATTTTTAGAGCATTTTTAGAGCACTTCAATTATTTTCGGCTTGTACAGTGTCATTCAACAAAATTTGACTGAATATTCAACTGACTATGAGCCTAGCTATATGCTTGCTAGAATTTGAGACACTGACATCAGCTGTGTCCCAATTCAGGGGTCACCTCCTTCGGAAGACACAGTCTACGCAGCATACTAAGACCGACTCCTTTGTGGGCTGTGTCCACCAAGGCTAAACCGAAATGAGACGGTCTAGTCTACGGAGTGCTTCCCTGATCTGCATCACCAGCTTGTCCCATCCTTATCATTGTCACCTAGCAACAAAGCCGTAGTTGGGCACGATGAGAACGTTTTAATGCCCCTTGGTTTTTATAACACGTGTACCATTGAGTTGAAGCATTCTATATTTAAACCTGTATTCATCGAAGCGAAATGAATCCTGGAGTAGGTTGGCCCAAGAGGGATCCACCAGTTGGAGCCTTTACTGCTGGGGGATGAAAGGAAGCATTTGTTGGATGTATTTCAAGGAGCCTTTCCAATGGGACAGCCTAGTGGCACCCCCACGATGCAATCGGTCTGCAAATGAAGCCTCTGAAGGAAGCAGCCCCTGAATTGGAACACGGCTTGTGTCAGTGTAGTGGTTTAGCCACTGACACATCACCATATAATTCTACACAGTGACGCTACACCTTAGTGTAAAAAGTAGTGCATGACTGTAAGAATTGCCCTCATTTTCTGTTTTCCTCTCCAAATAACAGGGTTTTATTCATCTAGTTTAACTGTGATTGTTAACAACCTATCTTTGTCTGACTGTCCCACTGGACACAGGAAAAACACACTGGAGTAAAAAATACACTTACATTTTAAGAATATGTATTTAGCACATTCGGGTTAATGTCAATAGCTGACTAATCGTCATGCTAACCCAGTTATGTATGGTACAAAAGCCCAGGTGCATGATAAACTGTATCAGATCAAAAGCATCTCTAGCTGACTGTGAATGGCATGCTATCTGTGAAATGCAATTAAGCCATCTTGCTCAGATTTCTCCTCTCCTCTTGGCAACAACATGGCTATTTTTTTCCTCTGCCACCACTTCCCTCTCTTTCTCTCTCTCACACACGCACTCTCTCTTTCCTTGTTGCCTGGCAACCGTGCTCGTAAATGTGATCCCACTTGTCTGCGATTGGTTGAAGGGACAACAGATACATGTCACAGTCAGAGCGAGGAAAGGGGGATGACACGCATGAATCTCACACACACACACAAAGAGAGAGAGAGAAACAGAGAGAGAGGTTGAGAGAGAGAGAGAGAGTGAAACTTAAAAATATCACTTAATTGAAATGCAATTAACCGTGGGCCTATACACTGTGTGTGCTCTTCAAGGCAATGCCCACTGACCATTCTTCACATTCCAGTTCTGGATGCTGTGGATGGACCATGCTTGAGTGTATGTGTGTTTGGTCAGAATTGCTTGGTATGCTCTGAACAGTTTACACATGTTTACACACACATACCTGTGAGCTAATATGCATGCGTGTCAGAATTGCATGTGTAGGGGGATGTGTGTGTGTTTTCTGGGGGGGGGTCTGTGTTCGTGTGAGCTGTGCTATTAAGTAGCAGGTGTCCTTGCAGCCTTGCAGGCGAGGGGAGTGCCATGCTGCGAGCTGAATAAGGGAAAACTCTTGCTGAGTTGCATGTTTGTTTGTTTGTTATATGTCTCTCTGTGTGTGTGTGTGTGCGTGCGTGCGTGCGTGTGTAGCTGTATTAACTCTAGTGACCTAACATCTGAGTGCTACCTCTTAGTCCCACTGAGAGGGTCAACCAGCATGGAGTGTCATGCTGGGCAGCTAATGAGGGAGCGTTCACTGAACGAAACACAATTTTTGACCTACAGATCTACAGTATGTCTTGCCTAAACAGTGACAGTTCAACTATTTAAACTAAAGGAACCCAGTTGGCTGCATACCTCTGCCAAGGCCCAATATGCACCTTCAATGTAATCAAGCTACACCAAATTGCAAACACTCCTAAAATGTGTCTCAATTCCGGGGCTGCATCCTTCACAGGACAGGGCATACCCGGCCCAAGAAGACTCATTTGTGGACTATAGAGGATTGCCATGTCTCCAAGCCTTGTTGCAGCCGCATAGCAACAGAGCTGAAGTTTGACAAAGTTTTAATGCCCCTTGCTTCTTTACAACATCTGTATGTTAGCTGTTCAGTTGAGTTAAAGCATGACACTAGCATCAGACGTCTGGTTGCTCTCCAGCGCCATTCCCTCTTTGAAAAAAATGGTTCATCAATGTAGCGCAAAGAATCCTGGGATAGGTTGAGCTGGAAAGGATCCACCCGTCGGAGCCTTCGTTTGTTTGGGATGAGAGGATGCATTTGTCCCCCACATTTGAAGGAGCTTTTTCAAAATGGGAGCCTTCGAAGGATGCAGCCTCACAATCTTTTAGAAAATGCAAAGAAATTCCTGGATCTGCCCCCTGATCTGCACCAAAATTGTATGGATTCTTCCCTGACACATTCCACCTCCTTGGCGAATGAAAAAATCCATCGTAGCAATTTTCCCTTTTATAATTGATACTGTTTAAAAGCAGTTAAAAATCACAAAGGGACTCTTGGCTGAATCCATCAGGACTGTGGGGATACATAAAAAAAGAAGGAAAAAAAAGTTGAGCGCTACAGACTGATGCTCGTGTCCACAGCGACAGCATAGACCTGCCGTTGAAGACGTCCTCACAATTCCCCACAACAGACCTCTGTCCATTCTCCGTCTTTATTGCTTGCTTCACTCAATGTTCTCTCGAGCATGAACCTCACTGTCTTTTCATACAGTCGTCGCTCCATTCCTCAGAGGTCTGGAACAATCTTCAACTGTTGCTCTGCATCCTTTCACTACCACTCTAACACATCAACTATCATTTCTCCACACAGCGCCACTGTGCCACAAATCTGAGGCTCTCTGTTTACGGCAAATCAATGTGTGGCTCTTAAATGTGCTGCTTGGAGCAGTTTTAAACACCAATAAACTGTTAAAATGCCTACCTTGGTAACATGACTGTGAACCCATGAGGCTACAGTCGGGATCACTGGCAGCCTACATGTCACAGCAGTGGTATTATTAGTGGTACTGCTTCTCAAAATCAAGACCACATTTCCCATAAAGTTCATTGCTTCCTGCCCCCTAGCTCCCTTCCTCTGGCTTCACCGAAGATAAACATATTGGAAAGGAGTTTTCCAGCTTCTCTTCTCTCCCTCTCACCATCTGCAGTTGAGATGAACCTGGGCTCCTGTTTCTGCCCTCGTTCAGTCACATACAAAAACATTCAGTCTTTTCCGTCATTGTATGAAAGTTTAACCAAAACAGTGTGTCTGTTTGGCATCATCAGCCAGAAAACATTAAAGTGAGGGAGTGCGACTGCGTGTGGTCCAGTTTCCTTGTTTTACACCCACAAACAGAGCTTTTCCAAAACAACTTCCAGAGTGTGTAAAACTGAAAATGTCAGCTTGGTGTTTCAGCGTGTGTGGGGTGACTGACATTATGGTGTATTCTACCTAGTGAGCCGCAATCTAATCATTATTTTAAACACAATGAGTGTCTGACTATGTTAAAACAGGTGAAAGAAATTATTTGTGGACATTTGAGGATGAAAAAGTGATTATGATCTGTTGGGATGAAGTTTAAAACATGTCATATTTTAAAGGAATTGAAATAGCTTAACTTAATATAGTATTTTCTGAAACTAAGGCCTTGTTCAGACCTGGCATACACATGCATCCTGACAGATCTGACAGTGGAAAGATCTAATTACGTAAGTTCATGCCTGGCATTACAATGGGTTGGATGCTTCGTATGTAAATAAACACATTAATAATTTCTTTGCACAAAGCCAAAATTATGCTGATTTTAACCAGTCTGACTATACAGATGGGTTTTGTTAATGTGTCGTAGTGTGTGTCTGTGTGTTGGTGTGAGACAGAGGAAGGGAGAGAGAGCATTTTGGTTGTGTTCACACCTGAGGGGACACGACCTTCTTCTTCGCCGCCCCCTCCCTCTGGAACTCTCTCTCTCAACACTTCAGACATTCTCCCTCTCTCTCCTGCTTCAAAAATGGACTCAAAACTCACCTTTTTAAATCTGCTTTTAATCTGTGATTTATTTATGTAACATAATTGTTTTTAATGTAAAATAAATGTATTTTAATTGCTAAAATGGGACCTTGTTGTTATTGTTTTTACTGTCACTGTTTTTACTATGTTAAGTGCCTTTGAGTACCTACACTACAATGGGAAATCATGGTTGCTCTGTGGCAAATGTAATCTAATGCTGTAATGTAGTGCAAAATCTCTAAATTGGTTTTGTACGACCCATGTTTAAAACACCCAAGCTGCTATTTTATTACAAGTCTAAGGAATGGGGGGGATCTATATGTATGAATGTATCAGTGTTTGTGTGTGTGGTCATAGGATTTATGATGTTCATTATAAACCCTTGCATTGGGATGCAGGCAGGCAACTTGGCAATAAAAACACCCAACATTCTGCACCACAGATCATCAACACACACACACACACACACACACACACACACACACACACACACACACACACACACACACACACACACACACACACACACACACACACACATTTTATTGCTGGGCCTTGTGCAAAGCCTGCACAGTGAGAGTCCTGGGATTGACCCAGGTTTTACTGCATCTACTGCGAAGAGAGTGTCGAGATAAAAGAGAGAGAGCGAGTGAGTAGCTAAAGACACACATCATCAACATCCTAGAAAAAGAGCTGATGAGTCAAACTGTTAAAAAAGAAAAGAGTTATGGAACAAACACTCCTTCAGGATTTAATCTAAAAACTTGAGCACATTATCATACATCATCATTATCACATTTGACACACAGATGTGTCTGGTGCTAAACAATCTGTTAAAACTAAAATATAGCGAATGTTTTTTACATGAGCATTTTTCTGTACTGTAGCTCGCAGAACTTCTTGCCAACTGTTTCAATTAAAGCTGTGTGATTCAAACATATATCTTGTAATAGCAAACATTGTATTGTTTGATATTATTCTCCATCATCCTTGAGCCACTTATTATGGGCTATTTCTTTAATTATTTTCCTTAATTTTGATGACTGTGTTCTCCCACACAGCACAAATGCAGGTATAAGGGCAACACACACAAACATGGAGGAGAGTGAACATGACATAGAATATAAGAAGGAGGCCCACGAGCAAAAATAGGTCTCGTAGCTGAAAGATGGACTACTTTTGTTGCATGGATATAGTTTGGGCGAGAAAATACCAGACCAGAAAATGTATTTTGGTAAAATATGTCGCAGACCACTCCCCACAACAGACTCAAACACCAATTACTCATTTTACCACCAATTCAAAAGTGTGTGTAGTGTGTGCAGATGAGAGTTACAAAAGTACAATCGAGTGCTCAAAGCAAACCCCAGACTCAAGATGTTGAACAGAGAGAGAAAACTCTCCATCAAAAAGACCAGTGAGGCTAATAAACCATGGCTGCTTAAAACTTGTCATAGCTGAGGTTGGACCTGCTTTCTTTAGTGCAGAAGCAAATCAGCTTCCAAATAGACATGGAATATTTCATTTGTGCAACTACGATTTTGAAAGGCTGCAAGAAAACACAATCCTGTGTGTTGTTTGTCACTAATAATGAAACAGACACACGCAGCTCCCACTGACCAGATCAGAGTAGCAGGCATGTTGCGTGTTTGTTTATTTGCTTTCATTTCATTGGTATTCTATCTCTCTTTGTCTCTTTTTCTTTCTCTATCGCTCTTAACCGCACAAACACAAAACCAGATTGCCCTGGGGAAACAAAGTTTGGGCTGTAAGAGGGGAGTGGAGAGCACATCTGAAAGTGCACTCAAATTCACCCCTCACCAGGGAATTCACAAACACTTGGACATTTCTTCCTACTGGATTCACCCATTTGGTAAATATCTCTCTTTCTCTATCTCTATCTCTCACACACATACACAGGTCTGTTTTTCTCACCCACTAGGCTTCCATCTTCATCTGTTTGAAAAATACAACTGAATGTAACTGGCAACAAAACATTAGGGGCCCCACAGAAAACAAGGCCTGGCCAAGATCCAAGCAGGACAAACCCACTGGTTCCCCAATTTCCCATTTGTCACCTTGCATAATGTGTGATGCAGTAAACAGCTTTGTTATTGTAAGCACCCATTTTATTGTATAGAATTTTAATAATCCTACAGGGGAGATTTAATAATTTACTATTACATAAGACGTTCAGGATTTAAGAATCCCTTTTCCCTAACACTCCACTGAAAGTTTCTGTTGATCATCTTTCTTGAACTAATTCTTCTGGTCCATGTCCTCATCTGACCCCCGGAAGAAAAGTTCAAAAGAAACCGTCTCTGTAATTGTTGCTCAGCATGTCTCTAAGTAGTCAACTGAGCGTCAACAGAAATGCTGGCAGATCACCGGAGCTGTACCTGGACACAGCAGTGCTGTGCGCTAAATGCTAACACTAGCATGCTCAGAGTCTATATTAATATCTGGATGATGTTATGGACCAAACAACATTGCAATTCATAGAGCCACACCACTTTGCCGAAAAAACTGAAGGTTACATCCTTTCTATATAATATGTAACAAGGCAGATTTGTAAAATTCGACCTGATTTAATCTCATTATCATTAGTGCAGAGACTCTAGACTGCAACAATCTGGACCCTGAACTCCACATTTCTTCTATATCCTGAATATTTTTTGATTTTCACCAGCAAATAAAAACATACATTTCACAAAGTGTTGGCTCACATAACACTTGAACAGCAGAAAGCAAACACAGTCCATTAACATACAGGCTCATAAATGAGAGTGTTGGTACAAGGGTAGAGCAAAGGATCATCAGTACCCATTTGGGTTTGATTCACACACACACACACACATTATATAATAAAGTGGCACATTGATGTAGCAAGAGACAGAGAGCATCATTATAAGTGCCGTCTCCTGCTGCCATCCATTTAACAAATCTATTAGAGAACATCACAAACTGTGAAAGAGCAGCAATTGTGAAGCGATCTGACAAATGGACTCCAACAGGAATGACTCAACAGTAGAGAAAGTACAAAGAGCCTCTGATGCACAGTCTGCATCTAATTGCCAACATCGTTTGTTATATTTTTGCCTCTCTCTCATTTGTGTGTGTTTGTGTGTGTGGCAGCCTTAGCGGCATGTGTAATGAGCTGACTGAGCTTGGTCATTTCCTGTCTGGCCTATAAAAGCAACACGAGCTGCTTCCTCTATCCTCCTCTATAGAATCCCACCTGGGGCCACACACACACACACACACACACACACACACACACACACACACACACACACACACACACACACACACACACACACACACACACACACACACACACACACACACACACACACACACACACACACACACTGTCTGGCAGCTGCACTAGTGTGCTACAACAGCCTCAGTTGACTTTCTAGTTTCCCTCAGTAGTACCGCAGTATAACGATGGGTTTCAGTGGGTGGTGAGTGTTTGTCTGACCTTCTCAGCTCTCAGCCCACATGCTATGAAAACTAGCGGCAAGCTTTAAGCCTACACACAGAATATCAAGCCTGTCAAGAGTGTCAAGCCAAAAAACATGAAAAAAACAATCCATTGACCATAATTCAATAGAGTTCAGTGAGCTCTCTTGGCTGAATGGAGCTTTGGGGGTGAAAAACACCATGTTGAGCTTTGTTGAAAACATCAAAACAGTCTCAACAGCCTTTGCAAAAGATGGGTTTCCCATTCAGAAACAACCGAGGATGCGTGTAAAGCAAGAGGTGATAAAGCACATTGCCACAGTGTAATAGCTTAATTACAGACATTGCCAGTAACTGGAAATGGAGAAACTTGCTGGAAACCAGAATGTTTATAGGTACAATTTTGGTGACATTTTTAGCACTGTTTTACCACATGGTTGTCCTTACCTGTGGCTGTGGATTGCTAACGTGGCAAGTCCAATGAGAAGCAGCAGCTAGCAGCATGTAATGCTAACAAAGACTTTACACAAAGTTTTAATACTGTTTAAAATACCTGCTGTTTGCCGGGCACAGAGATTAATTGCGCAGTAATGTGGTGTCAAAATAATCAGAAAAATTGACAAAAGACAGTTAAAGTAAAGTTGGAACAAAGACGCCACAACAAAGTCGGTAAAGGTTGTGGTACATGAGTTGCTGATGCCATCACTTATAGACCAATAATCATTTTACAATCACCTCTAAACAGTAGCCCAACTAGTCAAACATTCCTTTAGTCCCTTGCAAACTGGTGCATAACACCATACGTTTCAGTATAGTGTTATACACGTTTCAAATGTTTTAACTTATGTCTGTCACCCCAGTTCCTTTTTCTTTGCTCTTCATTATCATGCAAGTGACTTCAGTTCTGAGAATACAAAATTTGATTCATGTGGCTAAGCAAATTCACACTGTGGCTTTGCGTGGAGTTCAGCTTTGGTGAACTTTGGCTGACGACTTCACAGCCTTAACCAACAGCAACAACGTTTGTGTGGTTGACCCCACTTGGCTGTCATTGGCTTTGGTTTTGTTAAGGTTTGGGAGACCGGCATTGAACGTAAGTTATTGGAGTGTGTATCAATAACACATCCTGCACATTCAGCAAGCGGTGATACGTAATTCACCTGGGCAGGAGATTATCATGTGCCTGCATTCGCGTATGTGTTACTGAGCACAGAGCTATTTCCGTTGTTTATTTGATCTTAAATTTGTAATTTATTCCCATTTTTTTGTTTGTGTAGAATTTGTTGGATTCTCGAGCGATGAAGCCTTGAAAACGAATTGGTCCCAAGTTGCTCAAACCACTTTCTAAGCAAAGTCAGTAATCTTGTTTCAATCTAAGTAATGTTTAATAAACCACGTGTTTCCATTAAGGAACTTTGTCCAGGAACATTTCCTAGGAACTTTCCCGAGGAACTATTAGCGTTTGTCTTTCTACCACAGGGAACAGGGTCCAAATTAAGCTTTGGAGGAATATTTTTAGCTAAAAAGGTCCCTGGTTTGTGGGTAGCACCTTGACGTGGGACGAGCAGTGCTGAAGATTCCTGATTGGTTTAGTTTTCCAGTGCTTTATTTCAGCTGATTAATCCCCGCCATAAATTGTAAAATCTGTTTTGTTACTTAAAATCAAGCATTTCAGCTGATTCAAATATGCTAGTGCTCATCTCTTTCCAAGCGTATTTCAATCATCCCATTTGCAAAGCAGTAAATCACAATCAACAGGAGCATGATTTGAACTCCCCCATGTTTACTGTTGCTAGTGTTGCTCGATTTATATAGCATCCCCCTTGTTGGATAGTCTTCAGCTAAACACCACCTGGTGGACTGGAGTGGAACCGCTTGTTATAGCTGTCGGTTGTTTAAACATCAGGAGTCAAATTTGCCTAATGGAAACACAGGCAAACAACTGTCTCCTGGAAACTTTTAGTTCCATGGAAAAAGTTCCTGGGATAAACATTTCCAGGTAGTATAGGTAAAAAAACACTGCTAATGTTTTACTGGTTTCAAGTTTTAGCAGCTTTTCCATGCAGGTGAAATGAAAAGACAAACCACAGGGTCTTTAGGCTTCATACGTTGTCAGATTGAAAGATAAGACAGACTATCAACACACAGCAGCTTCAAAGCAACAGCTTTGAAGTGTGTGACAAAATGTAGCTTTAAATGTTTCGCCGCTGGAAACCCTTTCATCAATCCAAGGAGAACTAAGCAGGCCACCTGATAATATCTCAACAACATAATAAGACCCCAAATAGCACTCTCATGTTGAGGGCACTTCGGAGGAGCATGACACAACACATACCAATGCATACAGCTATAACTGAGCTGCTACCTGGTTATACACATACACACACATCCACACACACACCATCCACAAATACACAGCGGTTATCATACCTCTGGTGTTGGTCGCCATGTCTGCCACCTTCTGAAAGGCATCCAGGAAGGCCACAGCAGCCAGAACAGTGGTTCTACATGAACAGAAAATTATAATTACTTTAGATAAATGGAATTATGACTAAACTTCATGTAACGAGCACCTGCTTTAGCTTATTCTGCATATTTAGTGTTTAGGTTTTGCCCGGGTTTTGTAATAATGGCATTGCTGATTCGGGCAAATGAATTTGAAAGCAGTAGATATTATAAACATATATAGTATGTATGGGCGGTTACTTCCTTCACACAACTATTCCTTATGTTTAAGCTTTTTGTAAAAAAAAAAAAAATGTAATGTCAATGGCGAGCATTTATGCCAGAATTATAACACAATTTAAATATGTAATGTTTGGTAAGAATCAAGAGAAAGTTTGACTCTTTTATGCACATTACTGTTGATAACATCTGCCAAAGAGGATGTTTTGGTGTCTGTTGTTGGCAGGATTAAGTTAAAACAACAGAATGGATTGATGACACATGGGAACAGAAAGAACCTGTTAACATTTGGCACGGATCCTTTTCAGGATTTTTTTTACTGATTTCATAGGGAATAATGCAGCGATCTTGACGAGGGACTCGAATCTGCAAGTGTGTGGAATTAATGTAACTTGATTTGACTGAGTTAAAGGGGACTGTTGAGCCTTGGTGGTCGTTTCATTTAGTTGTCAGAGAAACTTACCGGAGCTGAGAATGCAGCTTGGTGGCCTTGGCGCTGAAGTCCTCCCACACAGGATAGGAGCACTGGCAACACACAGACAACAAGACATGTTAAAATAAAATGTTCATATACATCATACACTTTACAGTGAGTGCCAGAGGAAGGATAGAAACAGGAAGTCTGTGCTATGGTTTTTTTCAGCCAACTAAAATGACACCTCTTTGAATTACATTTTGTCAAATGGTAAATGGTCTTTATTTATAAAGCACTCTTCTAGTCCTGATGACCACTCAAAGCACTTTACAGTGCAGGTTTTACATTCACCCATTCACACACACATTCATAAAAGTGCATCTATGTGCAGCACTTTCTCTATGAGAAAGGGACATTTTGGGTTCAGTATCTTGCCAAAGGACACCTCCGCATGCGGACTAGGGAAGACTGGGATCGAGTCGCCGACCTTCTGGTCGGGGACAATCGTTCTGACCAATGAGCCACAGCCACCCTAAAGGTCTGAGGTAGATGTTCTCAAAAGATGCATATTGCACACATTTTTGTTTTTTTAATAGTTTCATCGCTTCATTTGTTTACATTTCACTTCACTATCACCAAACTGAATTATGGTTAATATGAGCACTGTTGTTATTCTGCATTGGCAGTAAAACTGTATCTAAAACAATTTTGTCCCTTTTGGTTAATTACATATGAAAGTTTCTCTTTTCACCCTCTATCACTATGAATATATAACTATCTCCCTTGCTTTGTTGATGTATATAAATGAAGTTTAACTTTCACCGTACAAAAAGATTTACTGACATGAAATGCAGACATAGAGTATGTATTTTGCTTCTACATTGGTATGACAGCTTAAGCTATAAGTTTCTTGCCTGATTTTACGTACAAAATGTATGATCAGCTTAAAAAGTATGATTGAAATTTAACTGCCCCCAAGTAATATAAACAGTCATTTGATTAGTTGATTAATATATTTACTGGTTTGCTGCTTTTGTCAGTTTAGTTATAATTTAAATTGAATACATTTGGGTTTTAACCTGTTGATAATTGTCTGCATCATTTGAATGCTGTTTACAATTTAAGGCATCATTATTGGTAACAGCATAATCGACATAGAGATTATTCTGAGTAATGAGTAGTACTACTTTTGATACTGTACATTCATTTTGGTGACTCTTCTTTTTAAGTAAAGAAGTGTGCTGAATAAGTAATTGTTAATAGTTTAGGTGGCAAAACAGCTTAATACAGACTGTTCTTCAGATCACACACTTTGCTCCAAGAATCTCCACCAAAAACAGCAGCCACCCCTCCTCTCCTTCGACTCCATCTATCCACACACACACACACACACACACACACACACGTTTGACAGCTACTGACATCAGGCAGCATCAAAGGAGTTAACTGGTGCAGCCTTGCTAACACAATTCAAACCTAAAGCTGAGTCTCTAATGGATGCTGCTCCCCCATCCTCCCACAGCTCCTCCAGACTGACTGCTCTATCACACAACCCCCAGCCTCCCTCAGCACATTATTACATTATACTTGATCCAGGTTAACCTATAACCCTGATAAATACTTGCAAATTGTGTGTGTGTGTGTGTGTGTGTGTGTGTGTGTGCATGTGTATGTATGTGTGTGTTATATTTTGTTTTTTTGAGTTTATTTCATTATGAGGTTCAAATAACCTCAGAAAAATATTTTTAAAGTAACTGATGTAAAAACACAGTAAATAGTGGAGAACAATTTTAGTGAGTTAGGGCAGTGGGAAGGAAAAGGAGTGTGTGTGTGTGTCGAGGGGTGGGGCATCCTGTCATGATGTCAGACTGGCACAGACAGTCGAGGCTGTATTCTCTTTGATCTGGCCTGTTTGATGTGGCTTAATTTGGTCTGAAATCAGAGTCCTATTTCCCAATGGTACCAAATTGTAACCCCTTCACCATCCTCCATCCCACACGCACACGCACACACACACACACACACACACACACACATACACTCACACAGATCCCTCCCCTTGCAGGCTGTTTGAAGTGCCCTACGGAGCTTAAGTAGTGTGGATGGGAGATAAAGTGAAGTGACGCCTACTCCTTGCACACACACACACACACACACACTCATACATAAACAGATGAGCATGCTTCAACCTCATTATCATAATTCCAGCATTTCAATCCAGTTACCGAGTCTGGTGGCAAGTGACCAAGAGATGATTGAGTGTGTGTGTGTGTGTGTGTGTGTGTTGGGGTTGAGGGTTTTAAGACCCAAGATGTAGACACTCCACAAGGCAGGTATGTATGATGAAGATAATCTAATGTAAATATAAAGGATTACAGATATTCCAGGTGGCAGGCAGGTAAACAAAAAAATCCAAACTCAAACAAATTCAAGTAACTCCAAAGAACTGAGCAGAGGCACAAGATGAGAATGGAGAGATAAGCTAACAAAGAAAGACCCGAAGCAGAATCCGAACCCAGAACCTTTTGTGCACCACCTCATTAGGAAACTTAATTTACTAATAAATGAAATATATTATTGCTTAACTAATATTCTTTATTAATTAATCTATTTTTAACCGTCGTTAACAAAGATCATTTCCAACAAGCCTCCGGGCGTTATTATGCAGAAAGTGAGACTCATTTTCACCTTGGTTTATTAACATTTGTGCAAACTGTGTTCATTCACCCCAAACGGCCAATGGATGCACCCATACAGACGATAGGTTTAAGATAGTTAACATGTACACTCTCAGTGACTAGATAAACCACAAACCCTATAGATCATATATATGTCACTGTTGAAAAATCCATCACATCATATTGCATTTTTATAACATAATTTAATGTTTACAACAGCAGAGTCACTATAAACTGGTTTGTCTTAGACAATAAAAGAGGCTCAGAGGCAAGAGGGGGTCGCCCCTCTAACCAGAAGGTTGGCAGTTCGATCCCAGTCTTCCCCATTCTGCATGCCAAAATGTCCTTAGGCAAGATGCTGCACCCCAAAATTGCCCCTTCTCATAGAGAAAATTCTGCACACGATAGATGCACTGTATGAATGTGTGTGGGTGGGTGAATGCCAAAAAAAAACTTTAATGGTCATCAAGACTAAAGCGTTATATACAGAACATTTACATTATATTACCAGATTCAGAGCAAACTAACATTATCAGTAAGACTGCAGACAGACTGCTCTCATTTTAGTTTCTCCATCACAATTCGAAATTGTCTTCATCAGAACACTGAGAATGTATAAAATATGATGGGAGACGAAGCCGAACTGTGTGAAAAAAAATCTGTCCCATAATCTGCATCGGCACCTAAATTTAACGTATTCCCATCCCTCCAAGTTTTGTGGAAATTGGTTTAGTTAAGTCCTGCATAACTCTGAAGAGCAACGAGGTGGCCGAAGTAAATACTGGTTTTCTTTACATTACGTTACATTTCATTTAGCTGATGCTTTTATCCAAAGCGACTTACAATAAGTGCATTCAACAATGAGGGTACAAACCCAGAACAAGAATCAAGAAAGTACAATTTTCTTCAAGAAAGCCAAACTACAAAGTGTTACATGTAAGTGCCATATAAGTGCTACTAAAGCACTACATTATTTATCTTTTCATTATTATTAATACTATTATTTATTTTTTATTCAAGATATAGTCGGAAGAGATGTGTTTTTAGTTTGCGGCAGAAGATGTGTAGACTTTGTGCTGTCCTGATGTCAATGGGGAGCTCGTTCCACCATTTAGGAGCCAGGACAGCAAAGAGTCGTGATTATTGGTAAGAAGTTGCTGAGATAAAGTATTTTATTGGCCTCTTACTGCTCTGACAGTGACAAGCATGGTAGCCATCACCTTAAGTTAGCGTCACTGCTCCTGGTTCACTGTGTCCAACGAAGCACCTCAGCTCTGATTGTGTGTGTGTGTGTGTGTGTGTGTGTGTGTGTGTGTGTGTGTGTGTGTGTAGAGAAGCATGCAGGGAAGACGGAGAATCAGGGCACATTTGAGTGAGACCAAACAGGGCAGGGACCCCGGGCAGCCCCGATCCAATGTAACTCCTGTGTTCACACCAAGCATGTGTGGGATGTGTGAACTTAAGAGAATCATTACTTCGTCTTCCACCAGTCCTTCTTATTTTACCTCTCATCATTGTACATAATGAAGGATGTTCATGAAGGTGTAGGATGAATGTGAAAGGTACAAGGAGGAGTCTTTGACTCACATAACACTAACCAGGGTTATGATTCATTTTTTATGTTCAATTACACTGTTTAGAATTGATGTATTAAAATAGAATTATCTTTTTTTATATTTTTATATACTTTTTTATATGTTTATATGTTTCACTGTTCAGACACACGCTAAGGACCCGTGGTTGCTCCACTATAGAGCATAAGTTAACCATCATTTTCAACCCGCTTTGTATAATTATTGATCATATATGAAGATGTGCAATGTTTAAATTTCCATTGTGTTGCCTGGACCGAGATATAGTCAATCTTTTGTTGCCAAAACTCTACCAGATTTTTTTTTTGTCATTTATGCACTTCCACATTTTTTGTACCGTTGGATCGACGGGGGTGGGGGCAGCGGAATACACTGCAGAGAGGACAGCGGTGCAGAGCTGCCTCGTGCCAGGGCTACTGGTGATGCAGCTGTGGAAAATGTGCACCAATGCTAACAAAAGAGGAGTCGCTGTATTGGAGAGAGTTCCCAGCTCCAGCATTCAGCTTCGGGCCGCATATGACCTGAGTAGTACTGGACATGTAGATTAGGATCCTGAAAAGAAACAGTAGAAAACAACCAAAGCGAGCAGTCATAAGTTCAAAAGAGGGATTGCTTTGTTATGCCGTGTTCCATTAAACCTTGAAGCTCAGAATTTCCAACCCCTGAGTCAGAAGTTTGCTACTGGAGCACGCCGTCAAGTCGAATGGTCGGAGAAACATCACCACCCCCGCCTTCAAAATCCAAGATGGCCCCTCCGTATATCAACAGCAGTGAAAGCTGTAGTTTCTACTGTTTAGTATCACTTCTGTTATTAAATGTGTCGTACACATAGTACTGTCAATTACTGTCTCTGAATGTTTTACTAGGTTGTTAGTATGTGTAAAATGCCGCGTTATGCGTTAATATTAACTGTTTTTGCTAACAATGGCTAACTGGCTAACTGGCCACTATCAACTTGGGTGATTCGGGCATGATGTCATTGCGAGGGCCGAGCTCTGAGGTGTAATGGAATTGAATTTATTGATACGTACGTTACATTGTGAAAATACACACATCTTTATTTTCAGTATATGTTTCCTTCACCCTGACCAAGAGGAACATGTTAGTTACAACTTTGTGTTACTTTATTTAATCAAATTGAATAAACTTTATTAATGTAATGGGATTTTTTCTCTGTATTTATGAATATTATTTTGTATTCATTTTTTTTTTCTTTATTATGAATTGCCTCATATATGTCCCACAGGCCAGAGGTCCTCAGCCCCTTGATCTGCACTGAATTAAAGAGAGGCTGTCTGTACAAAGATCTGTGGCATGTGATATAAGGAATCCTTTGAAATCAGCCTGAGCCTGCAAGCTGCATAAATGTGTCTGTGTCTGTTTGTCTCAACCAGGGAGCTCAAAGACCAGAAAACCATAACCACTGCTCTCATATGACTGTGTGACTTCAAATATCACGGTGGCCGAGGGGCAAATACATCAGCATGTGAGAGACGCAGAGCGGGAGACAGTGAGTGTGTGAAAAAGCTTTTGGATTGTGCACTATTACATCACCACTTCCTGTGTCACAGAAAAACTCAGCAGGGCACGCATGATTACCTCTCATTCACACACATGCACGCACACACATAAATATACAGATGCAGATGAACTGATTTATTCCAGTGTAAACAAAGCTAAATTAAAGATTTATCGCAGCTTTCTTCCCTCCCTGTTTTCCAAATTACTTTCAGATTCTAATGTATTGATGCACGGTTATGCAATCACAGTGTTTTTTATTCTATTTATGGGATAAAAAGAGAGGTACAGTATTTTCCCTTTTATTCTTTAGACCTTTATATTTCTCCTGTCCTTCTTCCTTTACACCCTCAGTTCCTTCCTCTTTCCTCTGTTGCTGCGTCTGTCAGGATAAACACTGTATGTGGCAAACTGTACAGCTGCCGCCTGTATTCATTTGCTATGAAGAACATCAAATCTCTTGAAAGCAGCCTACAATGCAGTTCATATCAAACTGATGCTGAGACAGTATTTTTTCAAATGTAAATGAATTCAAACTGCAACATGTGGCTTGTTTGTTGGTGATGGGCAATGAGTAAGTGTGAGTAAATGTCAAGTAGTAAATGTCATTGTACTCAATGCACAAGGCCCTCAGATTTGTTCACTTAAATAAGGTATGATGTTGAGCCTTTTTGACTGACAGTTGGAGAAACAGTCGACCAATCAGAGATTAGTATACAAGACTAAGTACATAGTAGTCTTTGCAGACAGACTATGTAGGGAAAAGTGGACAGACATTAGTTTCTGTTTGTTCTGTAACCAAGGATGTGCAGACAACAACCATAACTTATAGAACACATCTAAGAACACATTTCTAACACATTAGAAAACATCTAAGCATAATGATTATGAGAATGATCTGAAGTCATATGGATATAAGGTCTTTACCGCCGCCAAAGAGGCTATGTTTTCGTGTGGGTCTGCCTGTATGTCTGTCTGTTCGCTAACAGGATTAGGCAAATACTACTGGACGGATTAACACTAAACTTTGGTCAGGTGCAGATGTTGATAACGTTCTTTAACATTGTGACATAGGGTGTCACGTGTGCATGCAAATGACAGTCACATGTCACATGTCAGGTCAAACGTCACAGGGTCCACATGCACATACTTGCACACTATACAATATCATCATCGATTTCTCAGAGAACAATGCATGGATCTTTAAGAATAAAATCAGGTATATTCAGGATGTGATATTTATGAGTGTGCGGAATTTGATGCAGATCTGAAAATCAAGATAGATTGAATTTCACTAGGGGACTGTTGGGCCCTGGTGGAGGTATGCTATCTATTGAGTGCCCTTCCAATTTTTATATATCAGTTTTCATGGACTCTACAATCACATGTATGACAATTGTGTTTCCTAATATAAATGAGTTATGACTCTTTTTGTGTGCGTAAAAGACGTGTGCGTAAAAAAAAGTAGGTAAACTGCACTTTACCCTCAACTTGATTCCTGTTTTAAATCCAACAGTGTACTGGGACCCTCGTATATTCCTCTATCCTCCACTAATGATCCCTCATTCCTGATACAGAGCATTATATTGACTATTTTCTTGTCTCTTTTCCATTTAAATTCTTTCTCTCAGTAATCCTCCATTTCATCTGGTCAGGACCCTGGACTCTGTGGTTCAGTCAACAGTCCTCTGGCCTAGTTCTCACAGCAACACCAGTGTACCCAGTCTGCCCAGCAGTCCACTGACAGCTCCACTCCACCACTCACTACAGTGGATGAGAAGCTTACTGTCTCCTCTCGCTCTTTTGTTCCCTTTGTTTCCCCCCACAGCAAGACAGAAAAACAGAGGAAATCCAGCAGGAGAGACAGAGGGAGAGAGAGAGCGGGTGGAGGCAGGCAGAGGGGGGATGTAAGGATTATCCAGATTTTTTTTGTTGTACAATCGAGCCAATTCACATGTTAAAAAAGCAATGCAAGCACCAAACAAAAGAGGCTAATTTCACAGTGTTTCATGTACATAATCGAAAATAGGAGGATCAAACACGTTTTTATCAAGGTTGGGGAAGGATACATAACCCACAGAGAAGAAATGCTGTATATTATCAGTCCCCAGTCAGAATGGTGGGCTCTTTTGTCTGCACCATTACAGTGATTCAGATTCACTTACACAGGTAGAGCTCTCTGTCCTTCTTTTAAACACACAAAGGGACTGAATATCGATCATTGTGATTATTCTAAAACTGAGCTTGGTCTTATTCTAACCAATTAATACCACCGAGGAAATCATTCCTATTACTTCATTAAAAATTTAATTGATTTCATTACATTTTTCTGAAACGTAATTGTAGGCTTAGGGCTGGGCTAAAATCAATATCAACAATTATTACAATCTAACTATCACTAGCAAAATAGCCTAAGTCCAATATGTATCGATATAATGCTTAAGCATTGTGTAAGCACAGTGAGGAGGTATAACACATCAACCTTATATGTGTAAAATATTTAGCTTTTTGTCAAGTATAACCATTAAACTGTTAAATTCTAATTATGACCTATAGACATTTCCTGTTCCCTCCTGATGACTGATGACTATTTTTGGTTTTAATTATGATTTTTTTGTTGTTTTGCAAGCTCTCGGTTTTCTGTTGTGATTTGATGTATGTATTTATGTATTTTAATGTTTTTCCTTCTCGTACCGTGTCTGTGTGGCCGTGTTTCCTGTGAGTTTTTCTTCTTTTGCCTGGCTGCAAAACAAATTTCCACTCTGGGACAATAAAATTGAAGTTGAAGTTAAAGTTGAAGCTCATACGGAAGAGTTTAAAACCAAAACCTTTACTTAGGAGATAAAATTAGACTTTAAACTTAGAAAGAAAGATGAATGTGACAGTCATTGTTATAATTATCAATATCAACTGATATTAACATTTTTATCTTGATATAATTTGTGGCCATATTGCCCAGACCTAATTCACTTATAAAGGTAAAACAAGCAGTGGCCATCACACATGATCGAGGTGCCTGGTCAAACTCTATAGAAACTGCACTGGTAACAAAGGGTCTTGAATTACTAAGGTAGATACCTTACAATATTAACAGTTGACATCATTAGTTATTTAGAGCAGAATGCAAACGTAGCATAAAATGATAGCAATATTAAAACCTGTAATGGGGAGGTTGGGTTGAGTGGTGGGCCAACAAAGCAAGTAACTATACAGGGTTGTGCTGGGAAATTGTTGATGTGAAATAACTTCACTGATGCATCGTCTCCCATGAGCAATTGTGCACATAATGGTGGCGTAAATAATAGCCACACCTTGTTTTTTAAATGTATCATATTTTAATTGTTTTAACAACTTGGTTTCCTACTCTGCAATAAAACACTGCTAGAAACTAGAATTAACCTCAATCTTTCCCTGACCATAACCAACTACCACTACTCTCCTGTGTAGAAACAAACCATAACCATTAAAAAGAATCATATGAATCATTTTTGTGATGGTCAAGTGCTAAATGGTAAATTGACTACATTTATATAGCACTGTTCTTCTCTTTAACCACTCAAAGTGCTTTACAATACAAATCACATTCACCCATTCACACCCAGATTTATATCGCACATCTTTTACACATACCATTTGTATATCAGGGGCAGTTTGGGGCTCAGTATCTTGGCCTAGGACACTTCAACATACAGACTTGTGGAGCCTGGGATTGAACAAGCCTTCGATTTTCTATGTTACAATTAGTGGACGACCCGCTCAACCTTATGAGCCACAGCTGCAGCTATTTTATAGTTTAAATTTCAAGCACTTGCCGAACAGCAAAATGAACAAATAAGGGAGAAAGAAGGCAATTCTAACATGTATTGATTTGATATCTGTTTGTTGTTGACAAAAAGCATAATGCAGTATAGGAAGATACGTGGAGTCATGATTTCCTCCACCATGCTGAGTAAATCACCTCTCCCAGCACACAGGCTGGCACTTTGTTTCAGAAGCAGAGGGATTAGCATGCAGATGAGGAGACAGAGACTGCCTTGCTGCATAATTGATGGAGTGCAGCAGCTAATTCCAATCTAAACACAGTGATGAGGGGAAAGAGGAAACCATCTGTGTGTTGTTGTGTCTTTGTGATGGAAGTCCAGAGATCACAGGCTCTTTTCATACCTGACATTAACAAGCACCTTGAGTGATCCGATCACAAGTCAAAAAGTACATTTGTGAATGCAACAACAGTCATTGAGACCTGATCACACAGACAACCTTCCACGTGGTCTTGGATTCTAGGTGGTCTATGGCCACATTCTTTTATCTGTGTGTACACAAATGTGTCCCAAGCCACATTGAAGGATCAACCACTCAACTGACATCTTCATTCTCATTCAGTCAGTTCTCAAATGGTGTCAACTGGCTTTATCATAAGATATGAAGAGTTCAGAAAGCCGATAGAGATATATTACAAGTGTGTCAAAGGTATTTGGGCAATTTAGTTTACCTGGAACACGTAAGGAATAGATCATGTTTGTATTGTATTTAATTCTTCTTCTTTAATTTCCGGCAGATGACACACACACTTTAGTTTGGATCCAAATAAATTTGCAGATCCAGGAATTTTGTTTCAATGGGAATTCTGCTTCCCCCAGAATTCATTCAATATATGGTGGTATCACGGGGATTAAACTATGGTGGGCCGCCACAGACTGGATAGTTATTGGGAAACACTTCTTCGACATGCGCGGAGGTATGTTCTCTTGGAGCGCCCTTCTAGTGTCTGATATGGAACACTAATCTGAACAGAGTTTGGTTAAAACAGCATTTAAAAACCAGAACGTATGAGTGTGGACATAGTCTACAAGGTCTCCGCTTGTAATCAGATCACTCAAGGTGCATGTTAATGCCATACAAACTGGGCCCATAAACAACCATCACTGAAATATTTTTGGCTGAAACAAAAATTTTGAATGTCATGCAATTTGCCAGACAAAGGCTGCCATAAATGTACACACATAGTCAGCTGTTTAATTGCAAGCTTATGTGTGATGGGATGAAGGATAAGAAATATGAAGGAAAGACAGATACTTGCATTAGTTTGAAATACAGCTATAAACAAGCCATGTAAAAGCAATAAAAACAAATGCACAAAGAAAAACTCTACATGAAGGGGGGGAAGTTTCATTGGATTATGAGCCATCCAAACTGATTTGTCATAGTGGGCACCAATACAGCATTACTTCTATTAAATTGGCAAATTGGAGTAAAACAAATAAAAAAGAGAAAAAAATCTGTGAGCTAAAGCAAAGCAGAAGAGGCCATGATAACCTCACTTTAGTCTCTAGTAAGTAACTAGCTCCAAAAGCAGTAGACTGTGAAATTCCCATGATGCTAAGTAAACTGGTGTTAATGTGGAGTTCCCCTTTTTATACTGTAGCTGTCAGGCCAAAGCAGAGATCAGGAATGAAGCACAAAATGTAGAGAGGGAGATTTACACACGGGACAGGAAGCAACATTATGTAAGCCAAGACAGAGGCAGGTCCATCGATATTAGCTCTCATTGGATGGTATGTACCTAACCAGCCATCAATCATCCAGGCTCTTAAAGCTATGAAGATGCCACTAAGCTGTGTCTGCCCTCTTCTTCACTGGGGTGAAAGTCACTGGGATGACCACTGCTCCACACGACTGCACCAATCGTGTGGAAGGGCTGTTGATGCACGCTGGAGATGCGTCCGTCAGACCACTTAGTGTAAGTGACAGCAACTGCTACTGTGACCCTCCACACTTAGAGATATGTGTGCAGAGATAAGGAGCAGACTACCTTGAGTCTGATGATAACCAAACAGATTAGATTGTGTGGATGTGTCCTAAAAACTGAAGCCTGTGAATAGATTTGGTTCAAAATCACTACAACATTATCTGAGCCTAATTTTGCAGTAGTTGTGGCTTTGCTATTAAAATTAAAGCTGAATCTTTTTGTGTTATTATCTCCACCAAGGAGGTAACATTTTCCCCCCTGTCTGTTTGTTTTTCAGCGGGATTTGATAAAACTACTGCACAAATTTCCACGAGACTTGGTGGAAGAGAAGGATATGGGCCAAGAAGGAACCCATTCAATTTTGGCACAGATCTAAACAAAGGGGCTGATCCCTTTACACTGTCTATAACATTCCCAGGACATCCTTCATGGATCATGATTTATAAAACCCAGCATATTTAGGGGACTAATATCTATGAGTTTGTGCAATTTAGTTCGGGGTAGAAACAAAAATCCAGATCTCACAGGTTTACATGTGGTTTCATAGGACTGTAGGATTTCTTCAGTCGCTATATGGTGACAAATATAGCTACAAACCTGTAACTACCACCGATGTGTAGCTAAGATAATGCGGATTCAGTAGGGAATCAACAGTTTATATGTAGCCAAAAGAACATGACAGATTTGGCGTGGAATTTAAGTGAACTGTTGGGCCTTGGCGAAGGTATCTGATCTACTGAGTACTATTCTAGTATTACTAATAGATCAAATAACATTGTCCACTTTGAGAGTTGCTCATAGGGACAAACCCACGTTCCCCCTTTCCACCAACATCAACCTAGTTCTGGGCTAGTGCTAGTATCAGTTCAGAAATGGTTCAAGTCGCAAACCTTCTACAAAACGGTTTTCTTTACCACAGGATAAAGATGCCTGCCATATCACCATAGAGCCACGGCATTAGGTCAGAGATGTATAGCTGTATAAATCTCTGCTTTCTCCAGCAATACTAGCACCAAGCACAATGTTGGTCAAAACAATTCAAGGAAACCAGTGTAATATGAACTTTCTATTGCAAAGCGGCATAATGTGTAAATTTCGTTCGTTCTTGGGTTGTCCACCCAACATGTTCTAATGTAAAGCTATTTAAAGACCTGACAGGGAGCAAGGCGGGGCTCCGCAGTACTAGAGCATGCCATTAGATGTAGTGCTGATTGACAGGAGGGGGCGGAGTTTCTTTATGGCTGAAGGCAGAAGCTTCATTGTAATTTTTCTCCTCTACATTTCTCTGCAGCTGCACCATTCAACTCAATACTGGAGCTTCCAGCATGAAAGACACAACAGGCATTGATTCACATATACTAATACATTAACAGTCCACAGTCTGATACGACAACTGTGCAAGCCCACACAACTCTGAGTTGAAATCGAACACAGGCACATCTTTCTAAAATGAAGATGTGATATATAGAGCATGAAGAGAACCTGTTTTCTTTCAGTAGCTTCTTTCTGAAATGAACAAGAGAATATTGATTTGAGACATTCATTGTTATTCTCTGGCCGGTTTCTGTCCTGTTCATAATCATCAGTGTGTTTTACAGTGAACAGCTGAGTGTGATGAGAAGGCTTTGACAGGCCTGACAAAGGGTTCAGTGACAGAGGCTGTCTTGGCCGGCTCCCAGCAGCCTCCACGCCTCCCACGACCGGCCCTCACAATTCAGCTCTGGCCCTAACGAGCCCCGGGGCCCTGACGGCTTCCGAGATTTTAACGAGCCCTAACGAGGGGGATACTTCTTTACGTGTCCTGTGATTCTGCTGGCACCTTTTTACTCCTGTGCCTGAAAATGTTTCAAGGTCAAAATCATCTGAATCAATAAAAAACTAAGTCATGCATGTCAATGAGGGTAATTTACCTTGAGCTACGAGAAGATCAAAACCTGTCCTCAACTCACTCTCTCCTCTGTAACTTTACAAATCTGCTTCTCTGGAAACTACATTGATTCTAAACTAAATCCTACTCTCACCTTCAACATTAATTTGCGGGATGAATTTTTTTAATTACAAGGATGTTTAAGGGATGCATCCCCAAAAGCCTAGAACCACAACATTGATAGCAAAAGATAAGACTGAAACTAATTCATTTGAAATGATGTTGCTGCAAAAATTGCAATCTCTTAAGGGGGGGAAGTTAATTCAGGCAGAGTTTTAACCTAGTGTTCAATTTTCTAAAACTATCTGAGAGAAAGCTGTCATATAAACTGCGACACACCACCCAGGTTTATATAACACCACTTTTCCAGAGTAACTGCAGCTGACTATCCGGTGAGCTCGCCATGCAAGAAGTCAGTCCATCACCACGCTTCTGCTACCACTTTTTTGGGGGGGATCAGGTCAAGTCTTCATACACGTATACAGCACTCACGAGTATGAGAGCTGTCTCTGTCATCCGCTTTCTATTGACACGCATCCCGGCCTCTGTTTTTTAACAACAGCGCTACGGTGGGAGTCCTCTGGACCACACAGACACAAACACACCGCAGACTGGACTAATGATACACGTCGACAGAGCATCTTCAGTTCTGCAGCATGGCCCAGAGTCACAGGGCATCATTGTCACAGGCTTTTAAAGGAGGCGACAACAATGGGCAGTCTCTGTGAGGCCACTGACCACTTTACTTCCACTTCTCCTGGTTTGCTGATGTTGCTGTTTTTACAGCTTACCACTTTAATGAGCCTCGTGCTACAGTGTCCACTGTACTTCCTCAATTTTGTTCCCTAGCACGGATTAGATTTTCTTCCTTCTTGTAGAACAATACTTCATTCTTAAAATCAATGTATGACTTAAACCATTCAATGTGTTATACAGTGTGTATTGAGTCATATGTTAGCTCACTTTTCTAAAAGTCTAAGGCTACAACCATACTACTACGTTTTCATTTGAAAATAGGGTTTTGAAACTCTGTTTTATCCCAATCCATACTAACAGGCCTGAAAACGCATATCAAGGGACCACTCACATACAATGGTCACGCTTGTTCTGGTGTTCAATGGAATTGCTTTAATAATAACTTGTCTCTTCTGCATGTAAGGAGTTAAACAATTTTAAAATGCAGAATTTAACTGCACAACAGCTGCTGGCAAAGACAACAGGGTCAGCAAAGTTTGTATTTGTTTTCTTCCAGAGGGGGTCATGTGATAGTTACGTGACGAATCAGGGAAAGCTACGTCAACACCGATTAGTTTCTGCTTGTCCAGACGAAAAGGCAGCCCCAGAGTTTTCTAACTAAAACAGGGCCAGCAGCGTTTCCAAACTTCTCTGTTTGCCGTATCCATAGCAGAGTTGATGCATTGTCAAATGAAAACATAGTGGTGTGGATGTAGCCTGAATGTAAACTCCAGGAACAAGGTTGCCCAATGAAAGCCAGGTTGATAGTGAACGCCACTTGACACTTCACCTGGAGTTAGTCAGATTGTACTTGAAGGTATTTGAGGGGATCAGGAAAAAGACTTTCTCAAATCAAACTTAATGTGACCTTTATTGCATGAAGGCCACAAGGTGCGACAGTGGATCAAGACAAAATCACATGGATTATTTCGTCCCCGTGAGGCAGGGTGGTAGCATGGAGCTAGGTGTTTTGCAGCAGTACGGAAAAGAAGACTGCAATTTAGAGGTGAATTAAAAGTTGAGTGATCAATCAAACTGTTTATCAATTCATTGAGAAAATAATTGTGGGATTAATCAATAATCAAAGGCCAATGCTATCCTGTCTGAGAAGGTTTGAGGAAGATTTGGTCAACCTGAAATGCAGATTTATATTTTCACTGTGATGTAAATTCCATCACCTGCCAATTTCTGCAAAGAATGTGCACAGACCATAGGACTGACTGCACGTGTGTGAAAATATGAGCGTAAACAGACAGCAGAAGTCATATAAACTGAACCACCTGCAAATGCACTGTTCGAGTCTACGTCTAGTTTGGACCTTATCTATCTCCAGAGAAAGCTTCAGGAAAGTTTGCTTTTTCGTGCAGGGTTTGTGATCGGAATCATATATTCTACATTTGAATACATAGAATTGCAAAGTTTTTAAAGACACATTTTCTCAATGTCACAGTGGAACTCTCACACTCTGACCCAGATGAGTGTTTCATGGTAGGCTACACACACTGCGGTGTGAAGCAGAGAATAAATAAAATATTCATTCAAAATTTATTTTATTTGAAAGCACCAAATCAAAATATATATTATTACCTCAAGTCACTTTACATAGTCATGTAGAACCCTAACAATATTATAGAGGAATCAACATTTCTAAAAGTATTTATATACAGTATGTGGATAACTATTTATAGGAATATCAAATAAACAGTTTGGCTAAAAAAAAACTGTAAACTCCTTAGCAGAATTTGTCCAGGATGTATTTGACTGTGCATCTAATCTCAAAATAGAAAACATGGATATTATCGGCATTAAAATAAAATGACTGCATCTGTTGTGAATAATAAGAAAAACAACCACAACTTAACAACAAACAACCACATCAAATGAGGATGACACAAGCGGAAGGTGATAAGGAAGCACGTCGTGATCTCCATGTCAAAGAAATGCACTATATCAAAGGGCAACAAAAATGTGAAATATAAAAAGGATGAAATACGACTGTATATTTGAACACCTGAGACAAAGACCAAAATATGTTTTGCTCATACAATTTTGGTGGGAAAAAAATAATCTATTCACAGCAGCCTTTTTCAAAATGTGCAGCCACTGATTTATACAGCCCTTTAGATGAAGGGGCAGAACTGTGACTAGTTAAAAACACACTAAAATGCCTTTAAAAGGATTTCTCTGTTGTTTGTTCAAGGACCAGGAAATAATGTTCTTCTTTACTCCATCCTCCTGCTGTTGTCGACAACACATTACCAGCATCCATTGGTCCACAGCCAGCTGACCCAGAACATGACCCCTGTGTCTCATCGTGTTAAACCTCTGTGACCTGGGTGTGTGTGATGAGTGAGTGGGTGAGTGAGGTGTGTGTGTGTGTGTGTGTGTGTTGTTTGTGTGTGGCATTATGTAGTTGTCGCCTTGAGGCAATGTATCGTAAATTGCACACAAACACACACACAATTTTTTTTTGTAATAATCTTAAATGGGTCGATTTGACCTGAACACCATAAGGATTTGGGATTATTGGTACATACAAAACAAAAGAGACCATAGGCAGCTTGTACATATCACAGATGACACACATAGAGCAGACACACAGGGAGCGACTGGCCGCCTCGGGCAGAAGATCTGCTTTGGAGAGAAAGAGGAAGGGAGGAGCTGGGGAGGAGCAGGATGAGGAAGAGGAAGATTTTGGGATAAGAGGAAGAAATACTGCTGTCTAAACGGCTTGGAGTCAATCTGCTGCTGAACTGCAACATTTAGTTTGGCTCTTCGTGTGAACTCATCAGCCTGCATGACACATAAAGACACCAAGTACCAGCTCTAGCTGCAGCCCACATAGGTGATGACGATAGGACAAATGCCCTGAAAGTTTAGTAATGCAAAATTTCAAACTGCTGTTATGATCTGTTAGGCCATTGAATAAAAGACACCATGATATTAAAAGTTAAGACAAAGATAATTGTTCGAATGTATTTAGATGTTCGTAACTTTGTTTTTAGACTTGCATTGAGACACGTCAACTTCCAAACTCACTGTGACCAACAAGACGTGCCAATAAACAACAACAAGAAAATGAATAAAAGCAACTGTGGTGTCACTTAAAGGGATAGTTCAGCAAAAATGAAAATGCACTCATCATCTACTCACCCCTATGCCGATGGACGGGTGGGTGAAGTGTTCGAGTCCACAAAACATTGCTGGAGTCTCAGGGGTAAACGTTGTTGCAGCCAAATCCAAAACAATTGAAGTCAATTGCGACCTCTTCTTTAGACATAATAAAACAACTGAAAAAACTTAACATGCCTCCATGCTGCTCGTGTAGTGTCATACAAGTGTCTGCAAGTCCCGATATTCCTATTTGACTCGAAACTGCATCATTTACACCTGTTTTTAGCCTCTGATATCTTCCTACGATGTGCGTTCACGGACCCTCGGACACACCATCGTGTGGTTACATCCGCTAGCTGAGCTACTTCTGGTAGCGGATTTTTAGGCTTAAAACAGGCTTTTTATGTTTTTCCTGTTGTTTTATTACGTCTGAAGAAGTGGTTGCATGTTTACACTGTTTGCCCCTGAAACTCCTTAAGTGTTCTGTGGACTTAAACACTTCATCGAACCCTCCATCATCAAAGTGAGTCGATAATGAGTGAATTTAAATGTTTTGGTGAACTATCCCTTTAAACTGTTCACATTAAGTTATTCGATTGGACTAACCTTAAGGGTTACAATTGTTTGCATTATCAGTTTATATATAGACTATTTACATGTTCTCTGTGAATTGTAAGAAAATCGTGAAGATACAGTTCACTATTTCCTAAATCCATGCAAAGTCACTTTCTGCAATCAAATAAAACAGCAGTAAAATAAGAGCTTCAATGTCATCTAACCGTTTGATTTGATAAAAATGTACTAGTCACTTCACAAGCACTGATATCCGGCACTCAAACTGTCAACCTCAACTATCTGATCACATCCGCTGAGTAAACCAAGCTGTCATAACCAGCCTGTTTCCAAGAGCCAGAGAAGAGAAACTTCAGGTCCATTTGTTTCTTCTGTCAAATGGCTTTGTCTTGTTGAGCTACAAACACTGACTGAAGTCACATTTTGAGCCAGAGTGAGTTCCAGAGGCTGTTGACTCAATGATTCTCATCCACTCACTGACGTTCACTCATCGTCTCCTCTGGGATTCAGGCTTTCATCCAATCCAGACAGACTTCACTCCACACTGGGCCAGCAGGTTTTTTTTCCTTTGGCCCAGGTTGTAGTGACCCATATATTTTAGAGTGAACTGGATAACACAAACATGAGGACCATTAGAAACCAAGTGAATAATAAATGAAGACGGAGAGGAGGGAGAAGTCTTTAAAGTGGTATTCTCCGAACACTGACAAATACTCAGTTATACTCTGCACTGTGTGCGTCAGAGCAGGAGAAACAGAACTACTGTTTTTTATAACAACGTGTGAATGTTCTCTTGAGATGGTTTTGCTTATAAAACCTGTTCAAATCAATAGAAGTCCTATAAGACAGCCTGATTATGTCAGTTGGTTCTGGGAGAAGTTAAAGAGTCAGCTGAAACCACAGCTTCCTATAAACTACAACGTGACACCATGTTGCTCTGTACTCCGGGGGGCAATTCATCTAGAGTACATCTTGTGTAAAATCCCACCCGTGAAAAAAACACAACTTGTTTGAAGAAAAGCATCTGAGGTGTAATTTACTGTCCCAAAAGAAAAACTCTGACAAATACATATTTTGAAAAACAAGCAGATTTGATTCTGAAATCTAGTACCGCAGTACCTGCTCTTTATCCCTGCATCCCGAACTATGTGAAGGAGCATCACAGATGCTGTGTCATAGGTGCTGATGTTGCTAAGCAACCAACCTGAATGGTTTTCAAGCCGATGAACATTTCCACAAGTCTGTTATCGTCCCTAAATGGTCGCATTTGGCAGAATAATGATTTTCCCATTAGCAAACAATCCTTGAAACGGCCTCTGGTTATGATCTGCGCGGTAGGGTGCATCCTGTTAGTCCTCCATGTTAACCAAACACAAATGAATCAAAGCTCTCTCTGATGCATTGTGGGAAATGTAGGATCCAGTGCTCTTGATGCACAATCATACTACTACAACCATAAGTCAGAGTATTTCTACTGCCGCTGCTTCATCTTTTACTTCTTTGTTTTAAAACTCTGCCATAATCATTTGCCAGTGTTATAGAAGCCAAATGTTTATACATTTTTTTTATTTTATTGAATTTAAATAATATGAAATGCTGGATAAAGATGAACTGAAATTAAATAATCAATATATTTCTATATTCTAAAGGACATTTACGATTGGACATAGTTTTTTCTCTGTGTATAATGTTCTGTAAAAGTATCCTGGAGCTGTCACATGTGTCACTGTAACAACAGAAAGACAATAATCTCTCCTTGTTGTTCACTAGGAGTGCAGCTGACTATGACCTCTACCACTGGGGTCACACCAAATGTGTCAACATTTCATCACTAAGGGACAAAGCATTTACTGATATTGCTGCTAATGCAGCAGTATCATCGTCAATGATGTGGGGCTGCACAGGCCACAATATCTGGGACCGGAGAGACAAAGAGGGGGAAGATCTGGAATGACAGACAGACATGTAGAGCTGCACTGGTGTCTGACAGCACAGAGGGCTCTGTATCATGAACCATGTACCATGATGGAAGCTTTCATCCAAAGCATGTTGAGGCAGCACAAGTGCATGTATCTGACCTGCTGTGAAGCCTGGTGGTGCCATGCTGGAGCACCACCAGAATGTTTGACAGACCGGTTCAGACAGACCAGTTCAGACAGACAGGCAGGCAGGCAGGCAGGCAGGCAGACAGACAGACAGACAGACAGACTGAGAGGCAAGGATGAAGGGAGACCGGGTGTCTGACGGCTGCACCGCTTCTCACGCCTTCATGTTTTGCTGCCATATCAGCCTGACAGAAAATCAATGACGCTGCACTCTCACAGAGACGCACAGTAACCACGGAGAAAAGGCGAGAACGATAGTGTAGCGAGGCTGAAAATGCAGGGGTCATGTCTGTGGGCTTCAGCTCGGGGAGTAACCAAGATGATGATGATGATGATGATGATGGTGATGATGATGATGATGATGATGATGATGATGATGAAGCATCTCAAGCAATTACCCACCCAGGTCCACATGTATAGGTTGGCCTGTGTAACGGAATGTGCCGAGCTATTATTGCTCCTGGCTTATTTAGGCACCAATCACTTGCACAGGGTTTGTATAGGCAGGCCAACGCAACACTAGATAAACCTCAGTGAAAACATCAGACTGGAAGATCTGCGACTGTGCTCCTCTTGTTTTTTAAGGTGGAAGGGAGCTGAATGCCATGTTAAGTGCGTCCGATAATGGGTGCACTGACGTTTGCATGCGCAACGCAGCCAACATCCTTTGGATGGAGGAGGTGGAGGGGCGGGTTTCGCCCCAACAACCCACCGGGCCGCCGCATCGCTGTCAGTAACACGGTGCCGTCACTGTATCTTAATGTCAAAGACAACCAGAGTCAACACCAGTTCATTATTGTGTGCGTGTATCACACATTTAAAACGTGCCCATGAGACCGAGGCAGCAGTGAGATTGTTCTCAGGCACATGTGTTTAACCATGGAATCGGGACACGATACAAATAAAGGTTTTTATTTACCTTCATGTCGTTGACAATCGCCTGGAACAGACCCCCGAGGGCCCCGCATTCCTTCTCCACGCTCTCCATGTTTGCCAAATCCACCATTCACCGGAATTTGCAGAGGCGCGCACCGACTGCGCGCTACCAACACCCAGCAGGGAAAAAAATATTGCAAAAAATGTATTTCCACAAAATCACGACGGGGCTGTCCGGTTCCTCCTCTTGATGAAGAGGAGACGCAGCGAGGAAGATGAGGAGGAGGAGGAGAAGAGAAAGATGCCGAAACAAACGGCTGGCGCTGCGGTCTCTCCCAAGCGAAGGGAAGATGGGTTTTGAGAGAGGAAAGATGGTCTCTCTCTCTCTCTCTCTCTCTCTCTCTCTCTCTCTCTCTCTCTCTCTCTCTCTCTCTCTCTCTCTCTCTCTCGCTCTTTCCCTTTCTCTCTCTCTCCGGGTCAGTCAGTCAGGCGGTGAGCCGCTCACATCGGATCCCAGAGACCACGCTCACCTTGGCGCAGAGAGCGCTACTCGGAGTCGGTGGGGACGCATGTGAAGGCTGCGGAGAATCGGAGCGATGGATCATGACAGTGTGCGCGCGTGTCTGAGGGTCCGCGTCCGTGCATGCATGTGCGCGTATGTAAGGGCAGGCTGTGATTGGTGCAAAGGCGGTGGGCTCAGCGGTGCAGGGAGAGCAGCCAGTAATACGATCCATGCTACTGCAAAGGGAGTGTAACACAAAAAAGGAGGCTGGACCACTGTGGACGGACTGTCACATGGCCACACGCACGCCCAGACACCACACGTTTACACGCACACCGCAGACCACCAGAGAAAAATGAGCAGGGGGTAAATGCCAAATAGATTTAGCTTCCAGAGGAGTGTATGCCAGTGTGTAGGAATGTGTCCTGCTGACCCTGATGAGTCACTTTATAAATATCACTGTCATAGCCCCTCAGTGACCTGTGAGCACTGTTATTATTAGATCCATTACAGATCAATGAATTCATTTCTTATAAAGACACACCTAGTTGGTCTATGGGGGAAATTATACATTCATTCATTCAGTTGGCTAAATCTGAAATCCAGCTATGTTTTCTTTCCTGATGACTTTCATCTGTGAACACCCAGCTCCTAAACTGGAGACAATAAAACAGATACAGTCATAACCACAGAAGACAGAGTACTTCCCTGCAGACATCAAGTTATTTTATGTGTTTTATTTTGATGCAGATATGCATTTTGTTTTGACACAGTGGTTGACAAAATGTTGCCTAGTGGGCTCCAAGGCCTACTGCTCAGAGCCTATCTACATCAATCTCATTTCATGGAGTACTTTGCTATTTTAGCAATCATTTTTATTCAAGGTGAGGGTTCAAGTAGTTATCCAAATTCTGTTTAAACCACCTTGTGCAATAGCGATTTACTTTCACTGTGTCCAACCTATAGATTTTTCGAAATGTAAAACAGTTCTTATCTTGTGACAGGCTGGAATGGCAAACTTGAAACTTTATTCATATTTCTGTTACTATTTGTTCACTGTTTATTGTATTAGGTGTGATTCTTTGTGCATAAGACAAGAGGTGTTGAAACACTGCACATTAGTAATGCCACCAGAGTGTGAGACTGTTAATCATACACTGAGTGACCCTGTGAAAACAACTACTGTTACTATCACAATGCCTGCATTGCGGACTGTTATATAAATGTGTGTAAAGCCACATAACTACAAAGCAGTTGTCTGAGGCAGCTCTCACATGGGTGAAAACCCTTTCAGTCAGGGTTTTCTTATTTAATGTGGATCTATCTCAGTGTCTATGTTAGTATCATAGAGGTAAATGTTATAGTTTGGATAATGTTTCGGATTTTTTGTCGTATTTTAATATACATTTTACGATAAAATAGTGGACAATATTGTAGTATGCATTTGTGTATAAATACATAAAGCATCGTAAATAGAATGTACTCTACTTACACGTAACGTGATATTGTAAGTAACTGGACTGATGTTTAAAAGGTCACAGGTCAGAGTGCTCAGGATATTCTTGTGACCACACGGATCATGTGCTTGGAAACTAGACAGCAACAGAGAGGAGGGGTCTTTCTCTTGTATCAGTTTCAGGCACTGCGATGTTGTTGTCACATGATTGACTCAGAACGCTGTCTTGATACTAGATTTTTACTGAAACCACTTATGTGTCGAGCTTCAAGAGCCACAAATGGCCTGGCCGCAGTTCAAAATATATTTCAAATCCGAAATTCAACAATTGACTATCAGATATTTTTGTTGTGTTGTAGATATCACCATTACCACTACAATATTTAATCAATTTGTTCATCAGTTAGCTCCAGAACATTTTTTTGCAGTTTTTAAAAAAAACACATAAATCAGAAATACCAAAAGTACGACAGAATTTTTTTTTTTTTAACATGTGCTTCAGGATGGTCACCTCCATGTGTATGTTTAGATCAGATTCCGGGTGAAGGAAATACATACATAAGCTTTGTGTTATTTGCTGACAAGTATCCTGAAAAAAGTAGCTTTTACCACATTTCTACAAAGACAATGTTACACATGTGAGTTTTGTACTGTGCAAGATAAAAGGTAAGAAGCTGAAACCTCATTCAGAGATATCATTTGTGAAGGAGCATATTCGCTGCTGCAGAGCTGCAAGAACCAAGGTCTATTTAAAAAGGCAGTTTGGCACAAGATTTTGGAAAGAAAGGAAAAGGAAAGATAATGAAAAAACCCCAGAAGAACCTCAACATAAGAATTCAGATTAACTCTCTTGGCAGCGATGAAACAACAGCAAATATCAACCAACTACTCATTTTGTGAGTGGAATCACTGCCAAGTTTGATACAAAGGAGGAGTTGCAGTCTTTACAAGCCATGCATGGTACTACCACAGACTGTATGTAAAGATGGATGACATGTCTCCACTTCCTCCCACTATTCAGAAATGAAGCAGAAATAACCAGAATATAATAATGTCACCATCTTGCAGATTTGGAGCAGAGTTTCACCCCATTTTTATAGCATCAAATGGCAAATCAAAACCTTTTCTTAAAAATGTACACATACATCAGTGTGATAAGATTCACCGCAAATGACAGAAACCACCTCGAGAAAAATTTGTTTTGTCCCATCCACGAACATGGAAGAGGCAAGGACATAGGTCCTTCGTCAATTTTTGGACCTATACAGCTGCAAGCCACTGGTTGGTGATCTAGACACTTTGGGTTGACTTTTTTGTGTATCTGTATATACAATAGATGGGTACTACCTTAAGTGAGGATTAGTTTGGTCAAGTGGTTTTGGCTAAAACCACCTACATGTCACATCATCACCATCACTACCATTTGACATCAGATGCATCGATGAAGAGAGAGATGTTAGTGTGATATATGCGTCCAACAATTCACTGTGGCCCTTGAGGGACGATACAAAAATTTAAGTAGCCCTTGATAAGAAAAACAGAGTCCAGGACACCAGTGAACAGTCATGTGACAAACTTTGTGATGTACTATATATAGGGACAAAATCATACACAAATACATGATTTTGTCTAAGCTTATGCAACATCTCATATGGATACAGGAGAGGACACCCCCATGTGAGCACCCCTGCTGTGTATGTGTATAAATACCATATGTCAAAATGTATATGTGCATATTTGTCCATTCATGTGGCTACAATGGTCCTCCATGTCGACCATGGTAAAAAGAAAGGTGTAATAGATATCACATCATCAGTGCATTCTTGTAAAAGCTTAAACATAACTGTGTATTTATGTTTGTCCTTAAATTCATGCATTGTCTTGTGTTTCCAGCACTCGGTTCTTTCACACATTCTCTGGATGCCCAGTCAAATGAATGCTGCTTTACATGGATGTGGTAGAAAAGAGAAGAGCA
Organism: Hippoglossus stenolepis; assembly: GCF_022539355.2. Taxonomy (NCBI): domain Eukaryota; kingdom Metazoa; phylum Chordata; class Actinopteri; order Pleuronectiformes; family Pleuronectidae; genus Hippoglossus; species Hippoglossus stenolepis. The sequence goes on along the minus strand of NC_061483.1, from coordinate 27,729,174 downwards.
CGAGTTCAGGAGCTGTAAATTCCTCCTTTAGTTCTGCATCAGATCAGTGTAGAAAGTAAACATACTTTAAAGAGTCGTGAAAACACTGCAGGTATATTAACAGCTGTGCACGGTGAAGTGACATATTCCAGCCAGTTTAAATCAATTCAGCGAGGTCTCACAGTATTTCTCACCGTGGAGCTGGCTTGTATTTAAAGTTGTTGCAACAAAGATACTGGAGGGTCAGACAGTTTGTTTCTTTGCTGTCATTACACCAACCAGTTACATTTTCTCAGCTCTTATCCTGTTGGTATTAAACCAACCTTTTTTTTGTGACCAAGTCAACGCATTTAAACTAAATTCAATCACAACCAATTAAAAAGGACAGAAACAAAAATCTATAATAATGTTCTAACCTCCATCTACACTTGGATCATACATTTTTACCTGAGTTCTTTCTTCTTTGTAGCTATAAAGTTAGATTTGATTAAATTCCTTTCTTGATTTCTTTTCTTTTCTCTTTTTTCTTTCTTTTTTACTCTTTTTTCTTCCTTCTTCTCTTTCCCCTTTTCCTTTCCTTTTAAATTATTATTACAGGTCGTACAGAAATGAACCTGCTGGGTTATTATATATATATATATATAATTTATATATACATTTTCGTACTTAACATAACCATAGCATATCTTGTGTCTTTTCACAATATTTCATGAAGCTACAGATGACTCATAAACTAAATAAATAAACATAACATAATTTAATGAAAAAAAATGAATGAAAAACATTCTATGAAAAACAAATCTACCTCTAATTTTCCATTTCATTGTAGTACCTGTCATGTGTAAGTGTCGATACATTACAATGAGAGTTGACGTTGTAACATCTGTGACCTGTTTGCATTGTCATTCATAATGGAATAAGTGGTTGAGCGATTAATCAGACGGCCTGAAGGCCAAATGCTTGGAAGCGTGAGGCTAAAAGATATTCAATTGTTTGCAATCTGCAATCTCTCCACTGGATGCCACTAGATTTATTTAGGTATTCGCTTCTCAGAGGAGTTAAGTTAACAGTTTTTTGGAGGCTCTGTGTGAATATGACTACTCTATACTGATGTTTCAGAGTATTTTTCCACTTTGTGTGCTGCTTATGTTCTCAATTCAGAAGAACAAGTAACCCCCATTAACCTTATGTGAAAGAATTTTATACCAGAAATGTTGTGCTAAAGGAAAGAGCAGCTCTGAAGCTACAGGAAGTGGGCAACATACTATGTTGTTGATTTTGACCTAAATGCGACCACTGCAACAAACAGGAGTTACAAATGAGGCACCAATAAATGTCATTGCTCTGTTACTTCTTGTAACTGAGAGTCTTTTTAGTCTTAGTCTTGGACTTTTAATCTAATCTTCCCGTAGATCACTTCTAGCTCTGAGACATTTTCTTGTTCTCTTGAATTGTACAGCATGTTTAAGATCTAACTGTAGATTTTCAATGATGTTCATGGCAGGAGATTGTGTCCTGAAGAAGTTTGTGGTGGGTGCTAAGGTATGTCCTGATGCAGAACAGTTCCCCTTTCTTGACTTACTCCATGACATTTGAATTCTGAAATTACTGTAGTCCTATATTCCTCCAACAGTATGTTGCCTGCACCACTGGCAGTCAAACAAGCCCAGAGAATATTTAACACACATACTTTAAAGTTGGCAAACACCTTTGATGAGCTCTTCATTGTCCACACTCCAAAATGATTCTGGCTTATCCATTGTTGTCCAGATGTTTTACGAACATCAGACATCCATCTGTGATGAGGTCACAGATGAAGTGTCATTCTTACAACTCTTCCATGTAGACCCTGTGTTCGTATCAGTGCTTCACAGTGGAACCATGCCTGTGTCAGCTGAACCTCCTTGCAGGTCCTCTGCAGTTTTATGGGAGATATGCAGTTTAGGTTTACCAGATCTTGTCTGGATTTACGACTATACCTTGAATAAAACTTTAAAACTAACAATTTAGTAGCACTTAAATGGCACTTACTTATAGCACTTTGTAGTTTTGCTTTTTTGAAGAAATTGTACTTTCTTGATTCTTGTTGTTCTGGGTTTGTTCCCTCATGGTTGAATGCACTTATTGTAAGTTGCTTTGGATAAAAGCATCAGCGAAATGTAATGTAATGTAATGTAATGTAATTTCCACAGTTCCTCCTTTACTGCCATTTCTTTATAACATTGAAATCATTGTAAATAATCTGGAAGAATTCTGCTTCACAGGCATCGTGGCCTCTTGTCAGACCCTCATTCAGCTGCTTGAATGAGCCCATGGCTGTTCAGTGTCACCACAAGGTTTGAAGTGTCAGAGAAATGCCACTAGCTGCCAATTCCTAATGCCCTTGACCTGCCTGAAGAGTCAATTAAAAAGGTAATGAAGTTCTGAGATTATGTACCCCAAATTGTCCACATGCCACAATTACAGATTTTTCCCCCTATTATTTATGTTTGTGAAATAAACAGTAATAGTGCATCACTGACATTTGGAGCAAATTTTGACATACTTTTTTGCAGGGGTTGTACTTACTTCACTTCAAAAAATCAATAAAATATAGACAAACACACACACACACACACAAAATAATCTCAGGCCCTATGTCCCAATGGGAGGGGTCAGGGATCAGATGTCAGATGACCATAAAACAAGATGACGAGGCGTTTTTTCTTCTTCTTCTTGAGGAAACAGCAGAACTTGAGCAACCAGTGTTGTCCACTGAAATCAGATGTGAACAATCCTCTGCACCATCACTGTGTTCTGCAGTACATGAAATTAAAGCTTGCTCGTTGCTCGTGTCTCTGGTGAGCTGTTCTCCTGACAAATTGATTGATCATCAGCTGAGTGTTCTTTCAAAAAGAGTGAACTTTCAATTCAGTTGTATTTGTATAGCACCAAATCACAACATACATGATCCTGACGCACTTTACACAACAAGGTTGAAACCCAACAGTTTCCCAATAAGCAAACACTTGGCGACAGTGAAGTGTTTCGTTTCAGTAAAAGAGGAACTAAAAGCAGCAGTGACCCTTGATACTGCTGCATTTGTCAGCAACATATAATCACAACAGATTTAAATGGAAGAGAGGAGAAGATAGAACCACATTTAATCCACCATAGTTACAGATTTTATATATTTGTAAATGGCAGATACCAGAGGCGGACACAATAACAGAAACTCAATGCAGTCTCAAAATGTCCTGTATTTTCACAGAGAAACATTGATATAACTCTTCGGGGCAAGTGAGAAGAAGCAGCTGTTTGAAATCACAGTTTAGTATCCTTGAAATTTAATCCATATTCCATTTACCCTGTGATTTAGGTCCAGTGCCAGAGCAGGAAGGCCACTTTATGTAGCAAAACACAGAGTCAAGATGTGGAGGCTGGGGTGGTGAATGAACGTGACGTAAATCATGCAGGAGCAGTGGTGGATCTAGGATTTTTCTGAATCAGGGGCCATAAACTGGCCAAAGTTTACACAGAGGGGCCAATAATATGTCCAACATCCATGTGGGTGCAAATCTAAATCAATCCTTGTTTATTGTTAGCTCTGTAGCTTTGAGCCAAATATCATTGAAAATTTTTGCTTGTTGATTGTGTTTTCAAAAAGCTTTGCTTTTTTCACAAATTGTCATATTTATTGATAGTATTGTAAGTGACTAGTTTTTTAAAGAATACTGATAGTTACAGGGGGACTTCAGGGGCGAATCAGATTTCAGATGGGGCCAGTGTCCCCCCTGGATCCGTTACTGTGCAAAAACTGTTTTTTGCCCCAAACCAGTTTTCTTGTAATAGTTGATATAGGTTCATTTAATGTTGTCTCCAAATATTAAGGTAAAATCTAAACGTTAAATATTAAACCTAAATGGTGAATCTAAATATATGTTATATCTAAATGTTAAATATTTGTAAGTTGACAGTGGATATGATGCTGATAAAATTATTATCTAATTATTAAAATGTATTTCAAAGCAGTGTGCACCCCTCTCTGTCCGTGTCACGTGGTTATGAACCTACACTTGAAATGCTGCACGTCTTTCTCCTCGACTTTCTGTATCTGGTCACGATTTTCTCGTTCCACAGTGACTTCCCCTGCATGTGCTGAGCAAGTCCCTGTGTCTGTCAAGTGTCACAGCAGACAGGATGAAGAGCTGAGGAGAGGGCGGAGGAGAGAGAGAGAGAGTGGAGCCAACAAAGATTGGACAGCACAAGAGAAAGGAGTGTGGGAGGATGCCATAGAAAAGAGGGGGATAAAGGAGGGAGGTGAGGACAGGAGAGACCCCAATTTTCATTACCCTCCTGCACCCCTCCTCCTCCTCCGCCTCCGCCTCTGTATGGCAGAGCAGAATGTAGGTCTGCGCTTGCCTACAGCCATCAGTAACAATCAGTTCTGCCCCAGTTACTGACGCATCTCACAGACTAAACACACACACGCTTACGTCACAACAGGCAGAATTACACAGATGCAGATGCACAAGAAACAGACACACAATATGCTTGTAGACAAGGAAGAACTTTCATATTTAACAAATACTTATTAAAATAGTGCCACTATTGTGCATATGCTTAATCTCTGATGCACAAACATACACACACACATTTGTGCAGCTAGACTTATACTTCAATTAATTGCGGACAGCCTAACCAAAACCCTATCCCTAACCTAAACCATGACCAATTCATGCCGAACCCTAACCTTAACCTACCAACTATTCACAACTGACCACTAACCTTAACCAGAACTAAAAAATCACGTTTAGCCTCATTAGGACCAGGAACAGAGGTAACAAAAAGGGTTCACACACACAAACCAGTCTGGTCAGTCGCACACTGCAAGTTTTAAACACACATTTTCATGAAATGTGAAGAGTATGACTTAACAAATTCTTTGTATCTAAGTCAGATATAAATATTTACAAAAAAAACCCACCCCTGATGGATGGATGGATGGATGGAGCATTTAACTTGTCAGGATAAGAGGGATAAACACTGGTGATGGCGGAAGTGATGAAACTTGCCGTATTGTGAATATGAGTCATGAAGGGAGAAGGCATGAGGAGACTTCTCATCCTGTCGGGCTGAGGTCAACCAAAGAAAATCTTATCGTATCTACATTTCACGCAATAGATTGGTCATGAGGGTTATCTTGAGGTTAGTTGAATCCGCCACAGTGCACTCTACCCAACATCCATATTAACCTAAATTTCGTATAGATAAAAATAAAAGGCCAGTATTTGCAGCACATTATAGTATCATTGTTAAGTTTTCGGCTCCTAATGCTATAAGTTACAGACTCATTTTCAGCTTGAAAGCCCAGTAACCTTGAGCAAGTTTACAGCTGTGGCAAAATCTCTAGTGTCCAGGTCATTAAGTGTTTGAGATGATCATGTTTTAATCTTGTTATTTAAGTGTTTGTCTGTTCATAACTTTTACTTTTGAAACTGTGTTGCTGCTATTCTTGGCCAGGTCTCCCTTGTTAAAGAGATGTTTAATCTTAATGGCACTAACCTGGTTAAATACACGCTAATAAAATAAAAACTTAATGAAGAGACCAAACAATGGAAATATTATTTTTAGTATAAAAAGGCTTTGAGCCTTAACACACAGCTGACGGAGCATCCTAACACAGACACGTCAGCTGACCATTTTTAGATGATGTGATATGTTGTTTGTTTATCTTTGGTACATAAACTGCTGTTTGCAAAGACTGTTTTGTTGTGCAACAAAATGCAGTTGCACTGAATTTTTTGACATCATGTCAATTACTTTAGAGCTGACTGAGAACAGTTATAACTTAGACCTGGCTTTTAGAAACTTCCAGATTTAATCCTGGAGAGTTGATGTAACTCTCTTCTCCTCATGAGCATAACCGACCAATGACAATTCAGATGGATGAGAGCGTAAAAGCATGTTAATGGGTAAATTGGTTCAGTTATAGACTCAGTACTAGCTGTTCATAGAATCGAGATATTGAAGGCAACATGGATGACAAAGGTTTGTTTCTCATGGTACAACACTGTAAATGCACTTTATTGTGTTATTTAAGACAAACTTCCTGAATAGTCCGCAGACCACATAGACAACAAAAGACATCCATAATGTAGCCTCATCTGTCAAACATGCAACACAAATCAAGCTTTAAATTTAAGCAGCTCATCAGTGATGATGTGACACACTTCTTTTTAAACAACACTGTGAGCCCTATTTCAAGCTCCTCTGTGTTTCTTATTTCTCTGAATAAATCACAGTGCTGTGGCTCATCACGATGCCCATATGGACAGCTCTCTGCAGGCCCCATGAGGTGCCCTGTTTTTCTTCCATTTCACATCCTGTCAGTGTGCTCTCACACATTAGCCTCCACACTCCTATCATGTATATCCTGAAAACTACCCACATTTTCATACATGCAGTACAAATACTTGTGGGAGTGTTATGTGGGAGAGTATCTCCAGATTATTTACTTTTGGAGCTGATCAAAGGTCAAAGGTCAATATCAACCACAATATGGGCAGAGAAAAATACATCTCCCTCAAACAATAGGGCTTGAGAGATAATAACAGCTTATAATGAGAGTCATTGAATGATAACATATGATAAATGACGCCATGAAGAATGACTTTTTCAGGTATCTCTGCATCCTATGGGACTAAAGACACAAGCTAAAGCTTATAGGTTGAAAAAAAATGTCTACATTGGTTTTCTCTGACTACTCCGGCTTCTTCCTATAGCACCCCCAAAAATATACATTTTGGTTAGGTTGATTGGAGACTTGAAGTTGACCTTGGATGTGAACGGTTGTTTGTCTCTGTATATCAGCCCTGTGTTGGACTCCCGACCTATTAACCTCTCTCGCCCCAATGTCAGCTGGGACTGGCTCCAGCCCAACTACCCTTAAAGGATAAGTGGTAAATAATGGATGGATGGAATTACCTCATCCTCACATCACTATGAAGTCAGGGAATATACGGGATCTGCAGATTATTTAGATTAACCAATCATATGGTATACATTATGATGACATCTTTATGGTGGAATATATCAATGACAATTTATGTCAGAGACCCTGCACATGTATCACATGACTGTTTTCTTTTTTGTGAATTTACAAACTTTTTGTAGGATTAATATACATTTTCAGAGTCGGCTTCAAATGTACATACAGTATACAATAATACAGTATAATGATACATTAAAAAAAGCCAACAACCAGAGAAGCAACCGAAAACACATAGAAATATATCAGCTGAAATCTTCATATATTTTCTTTATCCACACATCAAACTCTCACATTCTTCCTCTTACACTAGGGCCTCATCACCAAGAAGGTGAGAACACTGAACAGCATCAAATTTGATCAAAATGTGAGGGAACAGGCACAGAAATGTAAATAATTTTCAGTAAGTAGACAATGAAAAGTGTACGGATTCGTAAATCTTAATGTTGATGACAAAGCTAACAAAGTGGTGAGTGGAGGAGGAGAAAGACATCCACATCAGGACAGAAGGAGGGGGGGTGCAGAAGAGAGGATTTGCTCCCTCATTAATTTTTCACTTTCATTTATCGTAAATTATTTAAGAGCCAACTTGCGCTGCGTGTCTGATACAGCACGGACCCTCGTATTCGTAGGACACTTAAACACCGACAAAGGGGCAAATACACACAGTCGCACACCAACCATGCACACTCCTAATCACACATGTACACTCACAATATTCATAGATTCAGACACACAGTGTTATGCACACAGACAGAGCTACACCATCCCAGGGGAGCTGATTAGGGTAAGATTTGTCAGGCAACCTGCTCCCCCACCCACATATGTGCTATGCATTCGCACAACCACTGCCAGCTCCTTTTATATTGATCACACAAAAATATGCACACACACAGAAGACAGACCTACCTGCACATGATAATGCCATATTGTTTTATATTAACCTGGTTAAAGAACTCATGAACTGCATATTTGTGACAATGTCCCAATAAGAAATACTCAAAATAATCAGGCTGTTTATATTTAAAACAATGTACCATAATTCGTATATAACTCATGTAATCATCAGCCAGGACCTTTGTGCTGCTGGCTGCTCTTTCTGTTCAACATATTCTCATCCCTATAATCACACAGTTTAAAATTTTACTTTTGTGGAAATTCACTCTGTAGTTTTTGCGGTATCCTGATCCTACAACAAACAAATAAATGGGCAGGGTGGAATACATGACGTTCTTGGCAGAAGTAATAAAGTGGGATGCAGACAGTTTTCACTTCTTATTTCGAACTGTACATTCAGTACATTACTGTCCTAACTACAATAGCTGTGAAGGTCTTGCTAGCTGATGACGCTAGCTATCCAACCAGCTTGACACTCTGGGGCGAGGATGTTAACTTTCACACCTAATACAAAGAGCTGTCTGTAAATAACACAAATAAAAACTAACCGTGAACTATACCGGAGGGATTTACACCTAGAGTCCTGTGACGCAGGAAGCAAAACACTTTGCCTGAATATGGTCATCTACCACAACGTGGTGCTGTCACATAGTTAAACAGAACACATACTGTAAATGAGGTGCAGAACACTCCCTGTCTGGGGTCTTCAAAGATCCCACATCATTTAACAAGAGCACGACCTTGCTATCCGTGTAGTATGTGATGTTTTCGAATGCTACATCCATTTCCGCAACTATCGCTCAGCGATCTCGACTGCGAGTACAGCCGCACACAGTTAGAGTCCTGGGATTGTAAGTCCAGGATGGGGAGCCAACTTTGTTTTTCCGAAGACAAAGCTGACCTCAGTTTGTCCTGCATGGCTGGTCACCTTAATGCAATGTACTGCAGGTGCAAAAACAAAAGAAGTCTGCGAAGACACAGAGTTCTTTTGTTATTGCACTTACAGTAGAAAAAGATAGATAAGGGCGGGGTATCTGGAGTTCCTGTAAATCTGGGAGTGACTCTTTCCACCTAGTCCCGTCAATTTCCATTTCATTAGGCAGTGGTGAGTCCCAGTCTTCTGCTTGCATGGTTAGCCCTGTGAGTATCAGCCTTCCACGCACAGAGACTGGTGCAAGGAACCCAAGGGGGTTATATAGACTGTTTACCATAGACAATACTCCTCTGCGGGTAAACGGCTTCTGATCACCTGCGATCTGGAACGTGAAAGCATCTGTGCGAATGTTTCAGGACAACCCAAGGCTACGTTGATTGGGTAGCTCATCAGCAAAGAGGTCTAGGTATTCCACATCATTGGGGCGATCCTCAAGTGGGAATGCCTCAATTTAATGCAATCTTGTGCAACCTGAGGCCAGAAGCTGCAAGCATTTTCGGTATCACTCGGAGTACACTCACGGTCAACAAAGCTTCTTAACAACAACACAACAACCCGTCAACAACAAACCATCCTCGGTCCAGCCTTTGAGCTAACGGTGCGTTGCCTGGACCACTTATCTGTTCACGGACCTTATGGACCCTGAGAATGTCTCTGCCCAGTAGGAGGAGCATGTTTGGCATCGGGATTGAAGGGTGGTATTACGTCAGAGAAGTGTGCTGCGCTCGGGGTAAGTATCTCGGAGCTGTTATTGGGAACTTGGTTGCACTCTAGAAGTGTGGGTAGAGGGAAGTGTAATCTCTTGTCTGCTGACTCTACAGTGAACCCACAGGCTCTCCTCCTGGTTGTCTCTTTTAGTCCAGCACATGGTTTTAATGTGTACAGGTAAGAGGCCCCTGAGATTTTGAAGACTTCAAAGAACTTGGAGAGTGCCAAGGAGCAGTAGCTTTGCTCATCCAGCATTGCATACATTTTGTCTGCCTCTTCTCTGTGTCTGGCTGGAAAAACACTTACAAGGCTGTGGAGGTGAGGGGGCTGGGAGAGGACCCTCACCTGCTCATAGAGGATCAATCAGCGCAGGTGAGAGCTGTTAGCTGATTGGTCCTCGTGCTTAAAAGGCAGCGTCTGCGCTGCCTCAAGGAAGAACTCAGGAGGAACTCAGAGACTCAGACACTGGAGAGACTGAGACACTGGAGAGATGCCTGGACTGAGCTGCAAAGCCAGTCTGCTTTATGTTTTGGTTTATGTTTGGTCATTTAATAAAGAATGTTTAGAAGTAACACTTCCGTCTCTGGCTGTGTATGGGAGACCCCCGTGGCAAGGTTGAATGCCACAAAGGCATATCTTAGAGCATGTTCTTGAGCTTACTCCTTCACCACACACTTGTGTGCACCTCCCTGCCATGCTCTGAAGCGGGAGGGGACGGCTTAGGTTTCCAGACACATTGTCCTTGGTGGAGCTCTGTCACTTAACCGGTGCTCCCATATTCCATACATTTGACCTCAGCTGAGCAGTTCCTGGCGAGATGATCCGTAGAAGAGCAGCAGCGGAAGCAGAAGGAATGTTCCTTTAAAACCTGTTTGCGTTCCTCTAGACTCTTCTCTCTTAAGCCTCTGCTTTTTTTTAAAGGATGAGGTTTTTTATGGAGGGGACAATGTTTGTTTGAGTCTACTGATTTCTTATTCTCTCTGATCTCACATTTTTTCAGTCCAGCACCTGGATGCCTGATGTCTTCGTCTCAACAGCTGGTTGTAATGCCGTCTTTTCACTGTGAAGGTCTTGCTAGCTGATGACGCTAGCTATCCAACCAGCTTAACACAACGTTGTACTCCAGCGACCCGGCCAGCAAAGGACCAGAATCTATTAACTTATCGATTGCTTTCTTCTCTGCTGGAGAACAGATCCTGATATTTTCCTTGGTGAACCAACCAACCAGGGCTCCACAGACATCCCCATTGGTTTGGCTGCTAACAGGTCCCGTGCCTATCTCCTGCGGAAACATTTTTTGGATGACCTGCACTGGTTCATCAGGTCAATGTACTGGTTTCTCCCAATGCCAAGCAGCTGCAGACCTTTACTAAATCCAAGTCAATCTCCAACACATTTGCCAGCCTGATACATTTGTCTGCTCATCAATCGACACAAAGATTTTGTAGAGAAGCGTTTCAAAGTAATTGCCTTGTACACGGTTCATGATGAAGCCTTCAAGTGGGGGCACTGTAATGCAGCTGTCGTCAGATATGGGAACATCCAAGTAGATGAAGCCCTGGTTGTACAAGCTTAACATGTTACCTGAATATGGTCATGTACCAAATTTCAGTTAAAATTTGCACAGTGCTTTTCAGTGCTAGTGTCATTTTTAGGTAGTAGTGTCAGTAAATCGCCAGCAGGTGTCAGTGTCACAGTCTATGGTCACCACACATGCAGCGAATGCAATGGTAGAGTCATGGGGAAATATGGCGTGAGGAAGTCAGACAGCGAGAATCATGTGTGTCACGGAAGGCAGCAGAAGAAGCAGAAATGTTTTTGAATATTGCACAAAAACATTTATTAAATACGTAGCATCAGATTGAGCCCGTGTGACATAATTCTGTGCAGCGCCATACGCTTACTGACACCAAGGCCCAACAGTCCCCTTATATTGACTATTAAAATGTTGAAAAATGCCCTCTCACAATGTCAAACAAAAAAGTCCTGGATCTGCCCCCTGATCCGGATCTGCACCAAAATTTGTATGACTTCTTCTTTGACCCATACCACATCCTTATACCAATTTTTGTGGAAGTCCCGTTAGTTATTTTTGTATTATCTTAATTACAAACATACCTACCAACCATCCAACCAACCAAACAAGTTAATGCAAGAGACAATGAATCAAATTAATCAATAAAACACACGTCTGTAAACTATAAATGTATTTTTACCTGTATTTTTCAGGTTATGAAAGATCCAAACATCTGTTCTGAAGGCACCTCTATGTGTGAATCTAAATTTGTACAGTGACGGAAACAATGGGAGAGAGAGTTACATCAGGTTATCATGGATATGAGGTAAATTAATCATCCAAGCCATGAAATGTAATTTTTATTGAATCATAAATCACTGTCTGCTACTGTCACTGTTTCATTAAACTCATGATGCCAGATTTCACTTGAGTGAATAGGTACTGTTCATTTTACACTTCATACACACATGCACAAGCAATGTCAGTGTTTTTAATGACCTATATTAATTATGTATGTCTTATTGTGTCTGGACGGTAATGTGTTTTACTTAATGCCAATACATTCTTAACCATTTTCTGTTTTAATCCAGTTTATTGTTTTTGATTTTAAAAAAGTGACGCATTTTAAACGCAAGCAGTGAAAATGAACTCAGACATTTGTGTGAGTTCCTCTTTCCAGGCACCTTGATGTGATTCATATGGAGGAGGATTACAATCTGAACCATCTACTTGAATCCTGAAACCAGATTAACAAAACTCATTAAAACAAGCTCCCTGAGAGCAGATGTGTGCATTTTTCCACATCAAGTTTCACAAGGTAACACAAAGTAGCAACAGCACAAAATCTCCTCTTTGTCTCAGACGCATTGTATATAGCAGTGCCGTCTGCTGCTTGGCCCAGATACATCACAGTGTCTGGATACAGCGCAGCAACAAGGCATCTGATCAAAGAGGGTAGGAGAGAGGAAGGGGAGAAGAGGAACAAAGTAGAGACTGTGGAGACAGACAGAGAAAAGTGGTGGAAAACAAAAACACAAAGAATCGCAGAGGGAAAATGGGAACGAGATTAAAACACAGAAAAAGCTGAATTTTTTAAGAGCAATAAAAGGAAAATATCAGAGAGAGAGATAGAGGCCATTTGATGATGTGGGGTGATGCTTGAAGAGGCGCTCTCATTTAGGGAACCAGTAAATCTGGAGAAGAACGAAATCAGGACAAATTTCTTCTGTCTTCTTTCATTTGACTGATTTACTCGATATACAAGTAGGTTATACTTAAACAGCTACATTTCTTTCCAGCAGAAGGAGTTTGGTGTTGATTTCATGAAGGGATAATTCAATGGTGGAATGTCTAACTTGGCACAAAAAGCCACGAGTAATGAGACAGGAATTTATCCCCACTCCTGATATTAGAGGCAGTTTAGTGCAAAGAAAATACCCCAAATCAACTGTTCATATTTCAACACATGCCAAAGGGGGATGTAAAAATAAACAGAACCGCCACTCTCAATATGTACACACATACACACACACACACACACACACACATACATATTCTACATTATTCAGTCCAAATCATATTGAGAATGTACAGATTTAGATGGTAGTCAACACAACACAGTTGTTCCAACAAGAGTAAAAGCAACAGTGTAGGTTTTCTCAAATGTCCAGAATTTCTCTAAATGGAAGGTTGATATCTTCACAATAACACCTGTTTCTTTTCATTATGTACAAGACCTTTTATGTTATATTAAACAATTAAATAATATTTAAACATTGGTGGTGGTTTATTTTTATATCCCAATGGTGGTTTTATTCTGCACTTAGTTTTTTTTCTAAAGGTTTGCTGCAAGAATCCATCTCTTCAAAACACAATAACTTGTTGTTTCATGTAGACTGGAATGTAATTGGCAGAATATTCATGAGATCATTTAAAGTGTACTTGAAATTAGGATCCCACTCAGGTTGAATATCACGTTGCCCACTTTCCTGCAAATATGATTCTAGCCAGGCACAAACATGTGTTTAAAATAATTTGTGCATTTGAGTATGTCAGAAAACAATATGCAAGACTTTATTAAAACTGTTTCTGAAAGGGAATTTATGTCATGGAGAAACAGAATTTTTCAAATAAGAAGCTGGCAGAAAAAATGTCCTTCTCTTCTGGAGGACTTTGAAAGACACCTTGTTTACCTTGCTGTAAACATACAGTTCACGAGGAGCAGATTCTGTGCACATCCCCCCATGTGAAGAGCTGGTGCTGGAATTTAACTTTTGTCACTTCACTTGTGCAGCGGTTTTTAAAAAACTGTTATGCAAGCACCTAGTTCTGTTACAGTGCTACCCTCTAGTGGTTAGCTTAAGTACATGCACCTATAAACAGGACCAATCACTAGATGTTCGGTACCTGCAGCATTTGTTATCAGAGTGGTGCAGAATGAAAAAGTATTGGGAAACAAACAAAGAGTAAATAACTGCTCATCCACCCATGACAAAATATAACTTTCATTTCATTCAGTGTCCTCTGTGGACTGATCTAATCCTGCATCAGAACTCACGGAGCACCATGAGGGAAAGTACCACTGGGCCTCACGCTGACCTTTTTGTGCTTTGTGTTAGAGATATGTGCTCCGGGTCATGAATCCACTTGTTGATATTGTGTGTTTCTAGTTTAAGTTGGCCTGAACATCCCTCTAAACATTTCTCAAATAAGTTAGATGTTACTTTTTTATCCAAGTGTTTTCTTCCTAAAAACACACACATACATATGATGTTGTTTTCTTGATTTCTGGCCATTGAAGTGAATAGTAAAAGATGGCAGTTAGTTTCTTTGGTTGTTTGTGCATTTTACTGATATTAACAACAATGTATTATTATTATCATTATTATTATTAGTAGTAGTAGTAGCTGTAGTAGTAGTAGCAGTAGTACTAGAGGTAACCAAAAGTAGATATTTAATTTAAAATGAATCTGATTTTATTTTATTTTAGATTAGTTTGAGTTCATTTAAATCATTTCAGTCTAATTAAAAAACAAAACAAATCAAAATAGAACAATAAACTTACACACATACATATAAACATTTCATAAAGAAAGAAAGCTCTAATATTACATGACCTGCTCTTTTCGTCCCTTTTTTTATTTCCTTTCTTTTCACAAATCACAAACAATCAATTACACATTTATAGGCATAACATTAATATGACTCAATAAGTTGAAACTGATTTTCTTAAATTGAATGATATTTGAGCAGGATTTTAAAAGATTGTGCAGAGATTTTCACTCCACAAACACACATCTGTTGTAATGTCCTGGTGATTTTATTTGTCTTTACTGGTGGTGGGGACTTTCATAATGTTCCCTGTCACTCAATCCACCCTGCAACCTTGTGAGGTGGCTCCAGTCAGGCGCAGCCAATCAGAGGCCAGGGACCGCTCCCCAGGCCCTCCTTTGCCGGCACGCCATTGGTTGAAGTCTAATACATGATGGCGTTATGGGCGGAGCGTGCAGGCTGCAGTTATGTGATGATCCACTGCTGCATCTGAAGAGACGAGCAGCTTGTTCCACTCCGAGTGTGACTTCACAGGTGAGTACACACACACATCATCATACTGCACATACAACATGTAATACATGTAACGTATTATTAGTATTAGTATTATGTGGAGACACTGTTATGTTGCAGCAAACAGAGGGTGTCGCTCGTTCTGTTCCTGGTGGTTAGTTCACGGACATTTAGAAAGTGAAACGGTGCCAAAAGTCACGCTGTTGAACATGTACATATTTATTTAACTGAAGCTCAACTCAGCGGGTTGCTCCCTCCTCCCCCTCCTCTTCCTCCTCTTCTTCTCCTCTTGTTATATCTGCTGCTGGAAAAAACAACCAGGCTGCATATGGACATGTTGGATAAGAGGCGGATGTTGCTGCAGAAGAATAGGGTCAGCACGTTCAGACAACCTGAGGAGATGTAGTAGTGCATGTGTACACAGGCAACTGGACGGGCTTGTATTTCTTCAAACAGCAAATACTGAACATGACTTGAGAGTCTTCACATATTCATGATATGCAGATGAAGAGAACAACCCGTTTGCATTATATATTAATATGGGAGTGTGTGCAAGTATATATGATTACATGTATTTTAGTTAATAAATGGTAAATATGGTGGTATCAGTCTGTCCAGATTCAGTTGTATAAATGAGCCAGGTCAAGCTGCTTTTGTGTACAAAGTGCAGTGTGTCACTGCATAACTGACTCACCCTGATCATTTTGTCCTTCACCAGAGATGAACGGTGCAATGGCCATGGAGGCCACCAGGAGGCGAGCTCAGCCCAGTGCCAATGGGAAAACATCTGAAGAGGAGGAGCAGCCAGCACAGTGGGGGAGAGCATGGTGAGTTGATATGACACAGGCTGCTATAGGGCTGGTTTCCCATCAAAAATGCATCAGCCAAAGGGTTCACACCGAGTATAAAGCGTCACAAAACTCATCAGGATTCATGAATACCTTAAAGATTTGTGCCAATCTCAAGTAAATGTTGTGGAATTTCCACAGGATATGTGAAAATGAGAGGAACCTGAACATCTGCACAAACCTTCAGAGGAGTCATTCTGTAGCTGTTGATTTATGAAGGACTGACCGACAAACACTGACATAACCAAATACAGTACATGCTGCTATACATATCTGTATGGGTATGACAGGCAAGAGATGAGCTTAAAGGTAGACCGCTAATGAAACTGTATGCAAATTTCATTTCATGATTACAGCAACTGAGATGATGATAGCAATCAGAATGATCATGATATTGTAATAATGTGCTGAAAATGGGCAAAAAGTACTGGAAGAAATTTTATTCTAAATATTATAAGGATTGTAACATTGTTATTCTCACTCACTCAGTTTATTTTTTCTTAATCTCTCTTATTATTAACCTGAATGCTTGTCTTTGCAGTTTAAATTGTAACTTACCTATGTTAACTAAGTTTCCTGATGCCTAACACCACTTCCATCCCAAGTGGTTCGAACCACACAGCCGGCTGGTGTTGAGACAGCCAGAGCTAAAACATATCTGAGGAGCACAGTGGTCTTGAGCCGTATGACCCACTGGCACAGGCAGCTGTATTAGCCAGTGGGTCAAACAAACAGTGTGTCCGTAGACAGCTGCGGCTAAAGAAACCGTTTCTTAGGACATGGAGGGGCACGAGAGGATGGGGGACGTCTCTGAGCGGTAGATGATTTAGTGGTTTAGGGGCTTGGTTTTAACATAGACTTAAAACCATACCTCCACCTTTGATTGGAGGGTGTAAACCTTTCAAAACTATATATGATTGTCATGAAATCGTGACATTCCAATCTGTTGACTCTACGTAAACTTCAAACAATCCAAGATGGCTTAAAACGGTGTTATGAACAAAGTAAAAAATATTTAATTTATGTGATAATAAATGTGATTTTAAAACCAATATTAATGTACTTCATCAAAGAGTAGTTTACGATTCAAAAAGCATAGAAGTGTGCTGTATCTCTGTCTATCACTGAATAGCGTTTTCACTTAAAGCTGGTTGTTTTGTTGTTTTTCCTGGCAACAGAGGTGTACTAACATTATCTCAGGACTATATTGTGCAGCATGCTGGTAGTTAAATGTTATTTGTAATACTCTCATGCTTTTCTTGCTATGACAGTCAAAAAGGTCAGAATTGTCCGGTGTAACAAAGTTCTGTTTAATACACAGTGTCTACCGAACACTTAGAGATGTGTTTTTGTGTGATGGATTCAAACTGAAATGTTGCACTCATTTGTTCAGTACATTGTCTTTATACTGTATTTGTTTGTTGTTCTGTGACTCGTCCTCAGGGAGGTGGACTGGTTTTCCCTGATTGCCGTGATCGGCCTCCTTTGCTTTGCCCCCTTCATTGTCTTTTACTTTGTGATGGCGTGTGATCAGTACCAGTGCTCCATCAGCCAGCCTCTTGTTGATCTGTTCAATAAAGAGACCACCTTGCTCTCCATGTGGGCCCACGCATCCTCCTTCAGCTGGACAGCTGCCAAGATATATGCAATCTGGGTGGGCTTCCAGGTAAGAGACAGGAGTGAACTCAAAGTAGGAAAGAATAAATAGGCAATGCATGGCAGTGAAAAGACAGAGTGGACCTTGCTGTAACCAAAATGCAGAAAATGCAAATCAGCTAAAACAAGTTCTGTTTGTCCATCAGGTGATCCTGTACATGTGTGTTCCCGATGTTGTCCATAAGTTTATTCCTGGCTATGTTGGTGGAGTGCAGGATGGAGCACGAACTCCTGCTGGTAATAAACACACACAAACCATGCTAATCAGTCCAACATATGTTTTAACTGGAGGGAGGCTTGGAGAGTGCATACGTCTGTCAGGGATAAAAACCTCACTTGCCATGTTAAAGACAGTGCAAAAATATCCTGAATTTGCCCAGCACTGTTATGAACAGACATTCTCTACAAATATGAACATCTGTGATTTCAGACTTTCTGAGCTCATAATTTGTGACAGACGTAGTTTGACAGATTTTCTGCAGTCCGGTTCATTTCTGCAGTAAAGACGTCAGGAGAAGCGAAGAACTCGTTTTCACTCCTCGTGAATTGATTTCTTCTGAGACGTGACAGCAGCATTCCGTGACTGCAGGTGTAACGGGATAAAACAAACTCTTTAAAGGCGGATGAACTCTGGTAGACTTACTATAGAGTATTAAGTATTAAAATACTCGCTGGCCGAGCAACATAAGTTCGCAACATATAACCCACAATAACTGTCTCCATTAAAAATGAATATCTGTTGTAATGAATGAGGGCACAAGTGTCTGTGCTAAGTTATATTAGAGTCATTACAGTATCTGCTGTCTCTAGAGCAGTAGAGAACTCTCATCATAGTATTTCTGTTCACTCGGATGGATGAGGAGTCTTATTGGCAGAGTTGTAGCGATGCGAAAACTACAACGCCTGTATTCTACATTTATGTGCAGCCTCCTCATAATGCACCCACATGACATGTAGACGTTTATTTATTTGAGAACTTTTTTTTACAAGGTTATAAGTTACTATGCTCAAGAAATATATTTTTAAAAAAAGATGAGTTATCTGTGGATTTTCACTCATACTCAAAATACCAGTTGCTTATTATATTGCAAATCGAAATATTGTCCACGATAATCACAATATGACTTTTTCAAACTTTACAAATTTTGCAGCCCGAGAAGAGAGGATGATAAACAAATGGCAATGAAAACATACCTTCTTAGTTGAGACCTAGAGTATTAAAGCCATCTGATTTAGTGCTTTGGAGCATCTGATCAAATATTGTTGTCATAAAACAATTCTTAATTAAAAATACATGATTGACATTCATTATAATAGTAGTGTATAGCTAATACCTCCTAAAAATCCACCTTCCTGTGTTGTTTCCTAGGCCTGATCAACAAGTATGAGATCAATGGGCTGCAGTGCTGGCTGATCACTCATGTCCTGTGGATTGCCAATGCCCACTATCTCCATTGGTTTTCTCCCACCATCATCTTCGACAACTGGATCCCTCTGATGTGGTGTGCCAACATACTGGGCTATGCTGTTTCTACCTTTGCTTTCGTAAAGGCCCACTTCTTCCCCACCAACTCTCAGGACTGGTGAGTATTGATGCTGATAGGGCAGGATGACTCCAGCACTCACAACAGTAAAATAAAAATCTATGTCTTCTCAATACTTTATAAAATCTTTAAACTCATCGTTAAACTAGTTTGCATTGATACATAACTTTATCCACTTGTCTTCCTCCCTGTTTACTTTGTACTTTGACAGCAAGTTCACAGGGAACATATTCTACAACTACATGATGGGCATCGAGTTCAACCCACGCATTGGCAAATGGTTTGACTTCAAGTTGTTCTTCAATGGCCGACCCGGCATTGTAGCCTGGACCCTCATCAATCTGTCCTACATGGCCAAGCAGCAAGAGCTGTACGGCCAAGTCACCAACTCTATGATTCTGGTCAATGTACTGCAGGTAAGTTCTGAGGAATTTTTGTCCATCCTGTCTAATTCCACACACACTCCCTTCTCTCCAAGCAGTACCCAAGGTCAGGTTATAGATAAAGGACCAACTAAGTACATTGTAGTGTCTACGTTCATGGACTTTCACATCTAATTCAGATGCCCCACACAGAGAGGCATCAACTTCAACTCTCACCAACTTTAACTCTTTTTTGTATCTCACCAGTGGTAAGACGTAAGGACCCAACATGATTTAGGAATGCATACCTTAGGCTAACTATCCAATAAGATGTGAACACCTACATGTAACATAGAGAGTGACAGCAATTCAGCCATTCATTGATGTGCTTTTATACTGGGTGATGCAAGTAGAGGAAGATATATGGGGATGCTGTGGGAGACATCTTCAGACTTGGGGGTGACAATTGCTCATGTTACTCTGTTAGCGTTTGTATATTGTTCCTTGATGCATGAAGTCTACATTCCAATCTTTAAGCTGCTGCCTGAGTTCTCCTTTCACCAGCTTCCAGAAAACTGTAAGGATGAGTGAGGACGATATTTAGTAAATATATTTAGTATAAAGGTGTCTAACCCACGTTTGTGTAATAATCCTGTGGAAGCTTTGTCATGGAAGACACTGAAGATGAACGTAACCATAGGCTGTAGATAATGATGGATGACGTGTCTCCACTTATTCCCATTGTACCAAAGTAGCTCAAATAATCCCGGACACAGGAGCCGGCATCTTGCGATGGTTGTAATTTGAATCCAGTCTGCACAGTGGTGATCATGTAGTGGGTTAGTGGTGTCAGGCATCTCACCCATACACACAATCAACTTATTGCAAATCAGGCTCAGCTGTCAATCTTAATGTTCCCCCCCGTTTTTATAGCATCAAATAACTAATTAAAACCAAACTTATCAGAAAAAAATAAACACTTGAAAATAGATTAGTGTAATAAGAACAACCTAAATTCACAGCAATTTTGACTTCTTAGTTTGGTCCATGTCCCATCCACCAACATGGAGGAGGCATGGAGTAGAAGTGAGCTGGATTGAAGCCTATCTGTACATACACTCTATGAGCTCAACTTAATCTTAACTTCTTATCTTGGCTTTGAGTCTTTGACCTTAATCATGTGTAATTAACCAGTTGTTTATAATGTAATGTTATCTCACCTAGGTGTGGAGTGTTTGCTTATCCTCCCCAACTCATCTTACATTTGCCACTAAATGTTGAATGTTGAAGATCATTGAGATGGAGGACACTGCTCAGTTAGTCAGTAGACTAGTCAGTTCATACTAACTTTATTATGGTGTTGTCTGTGTTTTCTCGTAGGCCATTTATGTGTTGGATTTCTTCTGGAACGAGGCTTGGTACCTGAAAACCATTGACATCTGCCATGACCACTTTGGATGGTATCTGGGCTGGGGAGACTGTGTGTGGCTACCATACCTCTACACACTGCAGGTAACAACCATACACTACATTTGTTAACACAGACACAGTTATAACACTGATGTCACATATTTAGTGATTCTCAACTGCATCTTGTGTAAATACCTGTCTGATATCAGGGAAACAGGTTATTTAAGAGTGAGATGATATCACAATGCAAAACTTTAATGTTGATTTGTAGTTGAATCGAAGTTGAATCTTGTGTATCCACCCGAGCCTTTAAATTTAAGCATCTACACAAAAGTACATTTATGCATGTAGTTTACATCACACATTATAGATGAATTAAGCAATAATGAGTGTAAATACATGTGTTTCTGTCTCTCCAGGGTCTGTACCTGGTGTACCACCCAGTCCAGCTTTCTAACACCCATGCCCTGGCTGTCCTCCTGCTGGGCCTTGTCGGGTATTACATCTTCCGCTCCACCAACCACCAGAAGGACCTGTTCCGCCGCACAGAGGGAACCTGCTCCATCTGGGGGCGCAAGCCAACGTACATCGAGTGCTCATACTACTCCGCAGACGGTGGCCTTCACCACAGCAAGCTCCTGACCTCTGGCTTCTGGGGCGTGGCCCGGCACTTAAACTACACAGGCGACCTGATGGGCTCTCTGGCCTACTGTGCTGCCTGTGGCTTTAGCCACATTCTGCCCTACTTCTACATCGTTTACATGACCATCCTGCTAGTGCACCGCTGTGTGCGTGACGAGCACCGCTGCAGCAGCAAGTACGGCAAGGACTGGAAACGCTACACAGATGCTGTGCCTTATCGGCTGATTCCTGGAGTGTTTTAGAGAGGAGGAGGGCGAGAGGGAGGGATTAGGGAACATTATGTACACCTATTGAAATGGGGTGGCAAGAAAAACAGGTATGTGTGTGTTTTATTCATATCAAGAACTCACAACACCTATTCTTAACATACATACTGTCATTTGAATACAGCTCTCATGTGTTCTCATCACTGCTGTATGTACATAGAGGTACAGTACAGTTTATTTTGTCTGCCTTGGTAAAGGCAGTTTGATGAACTACTCTGCTGCTTTCTACTGTGGCTGGGAAGTCTTACACGAACACATTAATGGATAACACAAACGTAAAAGCCTAAACACAACTACAGAAGCCACGCAACAAAAACAAAACCACAGCGGAAGGGAGTTAGCAGATGTTGACAATGAAATGAGCAGAGTTACTTTAAAATGTAGTGGTTGTCTATCTGAGGTGTTCCAGTACAGGTGCTGGAAGCACCTTGAAAGAGCTAAGATGTTTGTGTTCTTCCTTTTTGGGTGCTCCAAGCATCCGTACCTGTGTTTTCCATTAATGTGCTTGTGTGAGATGTCTCGGTCACTGTAGTTTTCTTCATGCAATGACAACTAGCACAGTTAAGCTCATTTTTAAAAGCTCTACAATATTTTTTTTTATGAGACAAAGCACAATTTGAACCAGTTTAAGCTAAAATCATTCCTAGCAACAGAACCACTTCTGTAGTAGATTACACAACACTGTGACATTCCCATAATATAACTTGATATTGGTTATATGTTAACTTGATTAATTAATTAGTCAAGTTAATAAGAGAAATAATAATATAAAGTTATTTTACAGTTTGAAACTCATTCATCAAGACATGATCAAAACATGACTGGTTCCAGTTTCTAAAATGAGAATTAAGTGTCTCTTTGCACTCAGGAATGCTATGATACAGATATTTCATTGCTTTAGCTAATTATAATTAAATGACTAATCCCAATAAAAGCTGATGAAGGTTATCCTCTACTGACCTAAAGGAACAAAAGGACTGTTGGCTCCACTGACTGGACCTGCCTCATAAAAAAGTGATCTAATATTTGTGTTGTCTGAGACCTTGAACTTATTCACAGTTATCTGTTTGTCTTGTTGAGTTTCTCTCTCTGTGGTTGAGAGAACATGTTCACATGAATCAGGTTTGTTATCGACAGGACAAGGATTTATTGTCATTTATAATCATCAGTTTCAGTTCCAACTGATGAGCTGACCAAATACTGTGTTGATTAAAAAAACTTTCTGCATTTTATATCTCAACAACACATCTGTTTGCTTTGGTTTTACTGCCTCACATCTCACCTTTCTTTTAGTGATGAAATAACAAATAAAAATTGAATTTTTGTTATGAATAACAAGTGTTTTGGTACTTCTTGAAATTTCAACTCAACCATTCTAGCAATGTCTGATATTCTACATTTCAATGAAACATTGCAGGAGTGGTCAGAATCTGGAATTCGTAATTATTTGTATCAGTGGAAAAATATTATCATTGAATTAATATGTCCCTATGATCCTGTATATGTTGGGGAATGTGAGGGTCTTAGTGACTCACTCAGTGACAATAATACATGTATAATAGCATCGAAAGGTAACAGCACCTCATACGACTGTATTTGTCAGTGTGCTTTTTATGTTTAACACAAGGGGGCAGCATAGCCAATGCCTGTGATCAGTCAGCTATAGAGAGATGTATTTGTAACATTGGGTTAATTCCAAAAGGAAGCTTAAAGGGATAGTTCACCCAAAAAATCACTCATTATCTACTCACCACTGTGCTGATGGAGGGGTAGGTGAAGTGTTTGAGTCCACAAAACCCTTCTGGCGTCTCAGGGGTAAACAGCGTTGCAGCCAAATCCAATACGATTGAAGTAACTGGTGACTTGTTCAAACGTAATAAAACAACAGTAAAATACATAAAATGCCTCCATACTGCATGTGTGGTGTCATCAAAGTGTTTGTAAGCCCCGAAATTCAAATT
Organism: Hippoglossus stenolepis; assembly: GCF_022539355.2. Lineage (NCBI taxonomy): Eukaryota > Metazoa > Chordata > Actinopteri > Pleuronectiformes > Pleuronectidae > Hippoglossus > Hippoglossus stenolepis. The sequence goes on along the minus strand of NC_061483.1, from coordinate 27,705,356 downwards.
TGACTCGAAACAAGGTCATTTACTCCTGTTTTTAGCCTAAACGTCCTCTGATATCCACACACGAACGTGGCTCCAGAGGAGGATATCTGAGGACATTTTTGGTTTGAAGTCAGAATAATGCACGGGTTCGACTTTATCCTTGAACTTGAAACACAAATCTCCCAGGTCACACAGTAAGCAAGCTCAATTTTGGTCTCATTGGAACATAGAAGCTTCTTCAAAATATCTCTTTTCCAATTTCACATAAAGCTACTGCTGGAGGAGCATCGTTTCCCAGTGTCTGTATCCACAGCCTCTCCTGTCAAACCCCTTCAGAGATGTTGAAGGTCTCTTGGCGGTGTCGCTGGCTGATAACCTTCGTGCCTGCTCCCTCAGGGTCTGAGGATGAGGCAGAGCAAGTTTTTTGTATTTAGATTATTAACTTAGTATTCAATTTAAAATTAAAGGAATTCAAGATTTAATTATATTTTGAGTCAATAACACCAGACAGCATAGTCACTTGAACATTTCACAAAGAAAGCTGAAGAAATGTCTGTTTTTAGACAGAGGGAATGCCACTAGACTTATGTGGCTAATGTCAAAACAGAAATGTGGCCTAATTAATATCCACATCCAGAAGTGTCATTCAAGAAATGCTGCAGGTGAGGTTAAAGACAATTGAAAGAGAACAAATTTATAGTATGGAAAACCTGCTCTCTCTCTTAGTTTTTATCTCCCACACACACACACACACACACACACACACACACACACACACACACACACACACACACACACACACACCAGTTTCCACTGGCAGCAAACTGGCAAAGCTAATTCCTTTCTGAGGCTTGTCTGACATTTACTGTATGTTCCCAGCCCATCACCAGTCCTTGGCACACAGTCACATTTCCACACCCCAGCTCCATCTGCACACCTCCCATTTCCCCATTCACACCGTCATTAACATCACATTCACAACTGTGGATTAGCAGGTTAGCTGAACGTGCTGTTACTGGAAGATTGCTGTTGGTGGAGACTGTGTGTGTGTGTGTGTGTGTGTGTGTGTGTGTGCTGCTGTGCGTGTGTGTGCGTGTGTGTGATAGGATGGTGTCTTGAATTGTACATGCACTGGTGAGTGTGTGTTAAAAAAAATTCAATATGTGGTGCCTGTGGCTCAGGAGGAAGAGTGTCTTGTTCACTAATCAGATCGACAGTGGTTAGATTCCCGGCTGCTCCAGTCAACCTTTCCATTGTCCTTGGGCCTGAGACTGAACCACAAATTGTACCAATCAAGACTAGACTGTATATAAATACAGACCATGCCATGCCACTTTTTTAGAACCATTCATCAACCCTGACCTCCTCCCTCTGTGGACCTGACATGACACTGCTGGGACACATATAGGTCACATTTACACCCATCTGCTATCCTGAGGTTTGAAAGAAACACAAGGTTCGACCCATGACCCCTTGGTGGTTGTAACTGTTCAAACAAGTACTTTGCAGGCCAAAGTGGAGAAGGGTTCCATGTGAACAGCAGTTGAACATGGGTCAGTGGGTCCTTAGAGTGTGTCCATGGTCGTTGATGCTGATGAATTCAACCCCCACTCACACATTGCTAGTGCAACCATCAGCCATGGGACATTTTATAAAAAAACATTCTGAAGTATAAGATCTTTTTTGGAGTGCAGATCTGTAACAGAGCTGACGGTCTGTGGCTTATCCAACTCTTATCCTCTCATTGCTCTTATCCTCCATTGAAAACCACAAATCATGAGCTATGTTTTCTTATTTTTTGTCATGTGATGCCACTGTGCTGTTACTATTGTCAACTGCGTATCAAAACGCCTTTGCTTTATTCCATGTACTTGTAAACTCAAAATTACAGTGCCAGTGTTTGTGATATAAGTAAACACATCATCCATCATCTCATGTAAGAGTTTTTGAACAATAATGGAGCTCTGAGACACAGATAAAACAGCCTGAATGGCCTTGGATGGATCAGAAGGTCATCAGCAAGAGTGACAACAGGTTTGCTCGATCAGGTCTCTGAGGAAGGAAGGGCTGGGCAGACTCAACGTGACAGAGAATGGGTGAAGTGCTGCATTGGATTACATTTTTAGTCAGGACGTTGTATTTATCTTTTGTATTTTTGCAGATAGATTGAATTGTGAGGACAGCAGAAGCCCAGAGTCCAAACTTGGTCTTATGTTGCCTGTGGTTTCTACTTGTCTTTCTGTTTAGCTCACCCTATACTTTGCAGCTTGCTGTGATGCTGCAGATTTTTCCGTATCTTATATGTTTTACTTATGACTGGATTGAGGATGTCTGAGGTGACGTTGTTTACCCAGATAATGTACTGTACCAACTCATGTTTTCAGAGTTGGTTTACTGTGTCCCAATGTTGGATAAAGCACAGATTGTTAGAAAGTACACTAATATTAAACATAATTATTCAAGATACATGTTTAAAAGTGTTACCTTTATTATAACAAGCATTAGGCCAACCAGGCTTTGAAACACAGATACAAAATATGATGGTAGTGTTTACAAGTTGAACCTTTACTTACAATTTCTATGACCAGGCAAGTTTTTAATGCCAAAAACACTGGTAAGATGTACTGGAATATGATTGGCATCCCTTCAGATCCATGTATGGTTGTAAGTTTGAGACTTGATTAGTGTTGATTTAGTTTTGGTGAAAATAGTTCATTTGTTTAAGCCTCATTTTAGTCGATTGCTTTTGTTGGGTTCTGTTACGTCCCCAAGCTGGTCGAGGGGCTAGATACTGTAAGTGACATAAAACCAGATGAAGGATTTTAGGAGTCAGGGGTGACAATCTTTCAGTTGTTTTATTGCCAGTACGAAGCACAAAGTCAAACAAAGTCTAACAATAACAAACAGAAGCTACAGAGAATAAAAATTAAATTCTTTACTTCAGTCCTGTTTCTCTTAAAAAATGAATTTAAAGATGATGTATATTCTTTGATGTCTTTCCTAACAAATGTTTTAATGCAATATTTAGCTTTTCGTCTTTTAATCCTGATATTAATTCCCTTCTTTGTTCATTATACACTGCTCAACAAAATGAAGGGAACACTTAATCGTCACAGTATAACAGCAAGTCAGTTAAACTTCAGGGATATCAATCCATCCATTTAGGAAGCACAAGTGATAATGAATCAGTTTTACTTGCTTTAGTGCAAATTAAAGTGACAATGGCACATCCATTCGCGCAGAAGAAGATTTGCTTTGTCTCCCAGCACAGTCTCAAGAGCATGAAAAGATACCAGGAGACCGGCCGTTACGCAAGGAGACCTGGGCAGGGCTGTAGAAGGGCATCAACCGAGCAGCAGGACCGGTATCTGCTCCTTTGTGCGAAGAGGAACAGGAGGAGCACTGCCAGAGCCCTACAAAATGACCTCCAGTAGGCTCCTGGTGTTCATGTTTCTGTCAGAAACAGACTCCGTGAGGGTGGGATGTGGGCCCAACGTCCTCTAGTGGGACCTGTGCTCACAGCCCAGCACCATGCGGCTTGATTGACATATGCCAGAGAACACCAGAATTGGCAGGTCCGCCATTGGTGCCCCGTTCTCTTCACAGATGAGAGCTGGTTCACACTGAGCACCTGTGACAGGCGTGAAAGAGTCTGGAGACGCTGTGGTGAACGTTATGCTGCCTGTACCACCATCCAGCATGACTGGTTTGGCGGTGAGTCTGTGATGGTCTCGGAAGGCATATCCTTGGAGGGTCACACAGACCTCCATGTCATAGCCAACAGTTCCCTGACTGCTGTTAGGTACCGGGATGAAATCCTCATATAGATTGCCAGACCTTATGCTGGTGCAGTGGGCCCTGGGTTCCTCCTGGTGCAGGACAATGCCTGGGCTCATGTGGCCAGAGTGTGTAGGCAGTTCCTCGATGACAAAGGCATTGATTCCATAGATTGGCCCTCTTGTTCCCCTGACCTAAATCCAATTGAGCACCTATGGTACATTATGTATCGTGCATCCGACGCCGCCAAGTACCGCCACAGACTGTGCAGGAGCTCACTGATGCCCTGATCCAGAAGATCCCCCAGGACACCATCCGCCAACTCAGGCAAAGCCGGTGCCAATGATGTTCCAGAACCTCCTTAGGAAATCATTGGACAGACCATCGATTCCAGGTGCTCATCCTGATGCCATCTAGTTAACAGCATCCGTCAACTCCTCTAGAGTCCAGAATGTCTTTCTCCTCAAGGCTAAGTTGAGGTAGTCCCTGCAGCAGCTCCTCACGGCACTCCATGCTGCATGGTTCTGCACCAAAGAGGTCAGTGTAAAAATCCGATGCATGGCTCCTCATTTCGCCTGGGCTGGTGGGTGCTCTGCCTCCTGGGAGTCTAAGGCAGGTCAGCTGTTAAGCAGTTGGAGCATTCATGTCTATTAGATGGAGGAAACGAGACCTGACCAGAGCTCTCTTAACCCTCTCCTGCAGGTAGGAGCTCAATTTCATCTTTTTTTTCCTGCAGTAGACCTTCTCCTGTGGTGGTATCTGTAGATAATCCCTCTTCAATGTTTTTAATTCTGAACACTAGTTCCTGAATAACTGCCTTAGTTCTGACAGTGGAGTGGGAGGTGATTTTAATCCATAGTGTCGTTTTTGTATTTAGCTTTTTATCATACTAATTCTTATTCTTTTTATTCAGACCAGTAATTCAATATAACTGATATTACACAGTCAAGTGACTTTTTGTTATTCCTGGTCACTTTATTAGGCACACTTTTAAAATCAAATTAATGACTTTATTGCTTTGTCATATACAATTTGTAAAGGTATAATTAATGGTTAAAAGCTAAAAGGTTATAAAGTTATATTAAAGTGCAGAACTAACAAGTGTACCTTATAAGGTGGTGACTGAGTATATAGTTATTTCTATATACCCCTCTCCTGTATTTATCAAAATGTTACAAAGGACCACTGTGCTTTGGAGTTTTTGCAGCATATCAACTACACACCAAGTCTTTCTTTCCGAGGCCATGCGTCACTTTGGGGTGCATGTGCAGGAACTGTTTGGTCTCAGCAAGGTAAATGTTCTCTCCTCCTCTGATGATCGTTTATTTAATTCTGCCCAGAGTGCAACAGTATCTACAAGCATCCACGCTGCCAATGTCACTGCAGGAAACAGAAAACATTTAAAGGATTATTGGTTAGAATTTCTGTTATGTTAGAATGAGCCTTATATATTAACATATACTGCAGGTCGCACTCCCACGGACCTCGCCATGCATCGCCATCTTGCTACAGTTACCTTGAGTGGAGAAACTGGTGGCGTTTGTATCAATATTGATGCAGCAGCATGAATTCAACAGACATCAAATCATTTGTCACAAAGTTGAAATTTACATTTATGCTTATTTTTAAATTGTACATATGTTATTGTCTCAATCAGACCAACTGCAGACATAGAGGCAGGCCTGTATCTAGTGTTACAAATTATCTTCGAAATCTAATACTTTACATTATGCCTGTGTAATAAAATAGTTACTGTTATTTTCCTTCTAAAATAATAAGTACTTTTCAGGTGCTGAGTACAAGCATTACAAATTACTTTCTGGATGCAACACATTGCATCCCCGTAATTATGTTATTACCTATTAGTTAATATTACAAATTACTGCTACTGTTTGTGGTGTCTGCCCGTGACAAGCCTTACTGATGAAAGTTAACAGTTGAATTAGAATGCAAGAAAAAGCATTTCCCCAAAATAAAGTTTGCATAGCATCTCTATTATTTTCAGAATCTCTTCTTAAGGCCACCAAGCTGTTTTTCTCTCTCAATGTTTTTAAGAAAGGTGCATATTTCTAAAATAATACCTCCAATAAGATATACATGACATACCTCAAGGTGTATATCTTTTTCATTAAAAAAAATTGAGTTTATTAATAATGTGGTTGCCTGCTATTATTTCTTACACTTTGAAGCATGATCACATTAATGCTATGGCCTTTTACAGTTTTTCAATATTCACATTATTGTTGTCGTCTCTAATCAACAGAACACTAGAGGGCGTAGGATCATAACCTGTGTGCTGCACCATTTACTGGTGCAGTAGCTGCAGACTTCACAATGACAGAGCGTGAGATGCTTTGGGAACTAAAATGAGGATTATATTAATAAGGATAATTATTGAGTTTTCTAATTGTCATCAATTAAACATTTCTAACATTTTGACAATGTACAATGTAAAATAATTTTATTGTATTTTTACTATGAGAAGCATTTTTCATTTACTTCTGATAATTTTCCAAAGCAGAGCTGAAGGTAGTGAGTGCGTTCACCGAGGCCCAGGGCAGCAGATGCTCTGTCTGGATCACTTTTTAGGTTTCCTGTTAATGTTGAAAAAGCAGAAGTGAGGTGAAGACTTAAACGTGCAGTTTGTGTGTATCTGGAGGGAGGTGAACCTGTATTGATTTGTCAAATCACAGTCTCCTATAAGCGACTGGACTGATGTGGAGGACAGACTGACCGAGATGCACCAGAAAATCACAGAGACAAGAACTGTAGATTCAGGGAGATCACAGGAAAGTCAGATTAGTAGAAAGAACTAGGCACCAGGAAGCCGAGCAGGAAGGTGCACGGTGGTGTGGCATTTTTACACTGTGGTTGGTGCATTACAATAAAGATCTACGATTTTAGCTCTGGTGATATGATGATTGAAGCCAGGTGTGGATCTCACGCCAGGTGCCAGGAGTGGATACCGCGCCCCCGCACACACACTCACATAGGGAAGGAGGAGGAAAGGAGGGGGAACACAGAGAGCAGGGAAAACACCAGAGTAACGGCCTGAGCCGTGACAAATACAAATAAGTACATTTATGCCATATGCATAACAAGACAACTGTGAAATTATATTAACGTTAAAAAGGCCATCACAAATGAATTGAATCAAGAATATCCAAAGTGCAGCCACAACGACAACTGTGTATTTCGCTTGCAAAAAAGATAACTTTCACTGCCGACTATATACATGACACATTGTGATGCCTTGGTTACAATGTTACAGGATAAATATCTTTCACAACCTCAGATCTAAACGACAAATATCCACAGTGTAGCCACAAGTTGAATTGCATGTCATCCTTTCCCCCCTCCGATCCGAAAATGGTCCATGGCTTACATAGGTATACTATGTCCATGTGTAGACAAATCTGTAAACGTGTAATGAGACGTGTTCATGTGTAGACAAATCTGTAAAAACCCAATAACACACATTCATATAGTTTTATCTATTTGCAGAGCTTTCCCTATAACTGATACACTGCCAGCATAGCTGTCAGGGGCAGTTTGGGCTTCGACATTTGCCAAAACGACACTTTGGCACGCGAGAGACTGGGATCAAATTGCAGACCGTCTGGTTAGTGGACGACCCACTATACCTCCTTATCCACAGCTGTGTATGTAATCCAACAATTCAAAAAAACAAACAAATAAAGCTTATTTTTTATCAAGTTTATTGCATAATATAAGAGGAGACCGATTTCAGTACAGACACATGGTCTGTTGGGTTATATCCTAATGATACCCTGACTCCTCCTAAAATTGTCACTTGTTTAGTGAAATATTCCAACATCTAATGAATGAATAAATCTGAGTTTTCATGGTTGACAGGCCTGAATGTATCCTAAGGTTTAATAAGAATGACTGACCATGCCATACATTTCTACACTACATATTCCCCATCGCTTTGCTGTAAACCTGGTGAAGAGACATTTCTAAGGTCCACAGAAATGAGAGAGGCTTGCATGCCAACCTGCTGTGTACTTATTAGCTCGCTTCTCTCGTGATGGGACTGGAACGTTATGGTTTCAGACAGGTGAAAATTAATGTCAGGTATGACTCAGGGACGTACATGGACAGCCTTGCTCAGGGGTTCAAACTAAGTGTACTTGAGCTTGGCCTTAACTGGCATCACAGTAATAAAAAGTGACTTTAGTCCGCAGAGAATCCAGAAACACCCACATCATTATTATTTTAGACCTTCATTCCCCCCCGATCTGGCCGATAAATGAATCTCTGTCATTCTATAAAGCCCCAATATTCCTCTGTCAGGTCAACATCATATTGAACATATCATGTGTTACATGACTAGGTGACACAGTGGTGTGGTTGTCCAGCCCATAGACTGTATATAAAAAGGTCCAGCTGCAGTGACTCATCTTCACACATGAAGTATAAGCTCATTTTTTAGTTTTTTTGTCTGTGTGAGCCTGAAATGACTCTGTTTACCTTTTATATATTCCCTGAGAGAGAAAACAGCTATACAGGGCTAAACATATTCCATGTGGGTTTTCTAATTCATAAACCTTCCCCACATCTGCTGCAAAGCAACCCTGAAATGGTGGAGGCCTGGCATAGGCGACATAGGCGGTTGCCTGGGGCGCAAAATGCCGAGAGGGCGCCACAAGAGGCTGATTTATCATGACGTGATACATCCACTGATCCAGTGCAGTGACGTCACACCATCCTCTAACCCCGGAGACACACCGGAGGCAGAAGCGCCATGAAGCGTCACGAAAAGCTTTTGCCTTCTTTCCGCGCCCATGTTAATCAATTGGGCTGTTCAGCCCGGCAGCGAAGCACCGCGAAGCGCCGCGAAGCGCCGCGAAGCGCCGCGAAGCACCACTGCCGGATCACGATCTGCAGCGATGGTTTCGGCGTTCAATTTGTTTCGCTTGCCGCGATCGAATTGGGCCAGAAAACACCGATATCAAACGATATATATTATATATATTATATCATTATCAATATATTGTATCAAATATGCATCCCATACTTTTGATTTTCCTGCTGTTCTCCTGGAGTTTCAATTTCCCCCATTTTTGCCCCCACATGATGAAATTTCTTATCTTTAATTATATACTTATTCCACACATTTGTCAGTTGTGTCTAAACAGACAGACACACACAAGCACGCTTGCTGGTTTGCGTGTGTATGTTGGGGGGCCTGGGGGGCGCCAAAATATGAAATCTTGCCTAGGGCTCGAACATTGCCAGGGCCGGCCCTGTCCACATGTATGTACTCTATTGATCAATGTTTCATAATTCTTTAGATAAAGCTCTGTCTGCTCATTTCTGTTCTTATCCCATAGCTGTTTTAAATGGGGTCTGTTGACATGTACATTTTCCAGACAATACATTTTTTTCCCCAATTTCATCACGAGGTCACTGTATTTAACCTGATTTTAGACATCAGACTGATGACCCAGTTCAACTTGATTATAGCCAACGGCCTATTACAGGGTCTTGTTTCTCTTTCGATTACACTGTAGCTGCCTTGTTTAGTGTAGATTGCAGACCAGACTTTGTCTCCTAGGTTGCATTGGACCTGCCCACACAAACTGCAGCTAAATTGAATATAAATTAAATTGTGGAGTATTATTTTAATATGTATTGGATTATGTATTTTAAATTATATTTAGCATTTTAGTTTCTCTTCTGTGACCTCGTCTATCAGAACTACAGAATTGTTTCAATCTGTGGTTTTTATGTTCTCCACCAATTTAATGCATTTCACCAAGCCAGTAATCGAGGTCCATAAATTAACATTAAAATGTGTGAAATTGTGATTCTTGTACTGCTGTAATCTGCTAATCTCTTTTTTGCATTGCCTAATTCTACAAGAAACAATTTGCATGCACAACAAACATCAGTAGACCAAGGTCGCTGCCTTGTGGAACGCCGGAGGAAACCTTACAGGACAAGAGAAGAGAGAACAATACAATTTCTGTGTGCCCAACATCTAATACTGATCAAAAAACATTATATTTCAACACTAAAGTACCTATACCATACCTCTACTAGCCCAATTATCTCCTTAAATTGAATCAAGCTACACCAAATTACTGACTCTCATATATATATCATTTCCCAAAATGTGCTAGAAGTTTTTTTTATTGAGATCCATGAATCATTCCCGTCAATGAAAATGTCAAAAACATCCTATCCTGCAAAGTGAAAGTGATGGCAATCTCCTGGATCATCCCCATGATCCTGATCCACACCAACATTTAATGGGTTCTTCCCTGACCCATGCCACATCCTTCCACAAAGTTTTGTGAAAATACAAACATACAATCCAACCAACAAATGGACAGGGGCAGAGATAATTATTGAAAAATATTATATTGAAAATAGAATGTTGTAGTAAAAAATGATGGTAATTCAACTTCATATTTCATACCACTAAATATAATTGAATGGAGCACTGCAGGACACAAGGTTGTGGCTGATCAAGTACACTGTAATCCATCAATTCTTCAAAAAGTTGTATCCTCTGAGCAAGTGCTCCACCCAACCAGTAGTAGTCACTAATGCTTTTTCACTAGTGTGCTATACTCAGTTAGTCCTTAGAGCGACATAAAAAAAGATTCATCTCTGATTCAGTCAGTTCACAATACATTGTTGATGTCGACAGTGTGAGTAAAATGTTTTATTACCGAATAATGTCGTATTTTTCGGATTCTTTTCTTGTTAGATGTGGCAGGGATGTGCTGTCATTGTGTAGATTCATCCTCATATATTTTGACCTGACATTGTGCTTTTTGACTTTGTCTCCATCGCAGGCGTCTGATTGATAACCCTCCACCACAGAACACCCCATGAGTGCTTGTACTCCGATTTTTGTATCTGTTATCTCCATGCACAGATGAGTCTGGCTGAGTCATGTTGAAAAGTGTGTATTAATTATCTTGTCATTGTGCATGAGTCTGGGAATCAGAATGGAGGGCAATTATTTTTCATCTTTGCTTTGAGATAATAACTGAGCCACAGGTGCAGACCTGTGTAGGTCTGCCTATTATTTTAAATTGCAAGTGGTTAGTGAATCCTCACTGCACATGTGAGGCTCATAATTATGAGTACATCAATTTTAAAAAAGTGCATTGGGCAAATAAATTTGGTTGCAAAACTGACTCAAGTACATTTACACAATAAAAACACAATAATCTGAAAATAGGAGAGGACACTTGGCTCACACCATTAGAGAATATATAACACAAGTATTACATCAGAATATCTGAGTGAATCACTGACACCTGCGTTATTGTTCGACAATAACCGAACTGCAGGGGTGTCTTCCTACAGCATATTCTCCTTGCAGAGTCAGCAGTGAAATTTTGTGTAATTAAAAAGACAATGATGGATAATAAAAACTGAACACAGGACAAAAAGTTGTATTTATATTTTCTCCAAATGTTACTGAAATTTGTCAAACATATTTAAAACCACTAGCATTGTCCTTTTTTATTTTTATTATTCTTTTGTTTAGCCTCCACATATATGCAATAAATGCATATACTCTCTACGTGCAGCAGGCAGCAAAGCACATTTGCCTCTGGATTTGTCAAAGCTTTGCCATCAATTGCATATAAAAATTAAAAGGAAACTCAAAGAGGGCATACCTCCGCCAAGGCTGATCGGCCACTTTATCACCATATTGTGTGCACATGTATTCCGCACTTTACCTTTTTATAGGTATTAGCACTTTTTTTTCATAAAGATGCATTATTTCTTGAGAAATGCACATAAATGTTACAAAAATGCCCAATCTTGCAATGTAAGACAGATAATTGCATCCGCTCCAAAAGTTTATGGGTTCTTCCTTGCTCATTGACCCCCGATCTGAACATTGAAAATCTGTTGGTGGATCTAAGAAATTGCTGTGCAGGAAAAGTAGCCAAAAACTAAATCTGAAAAAATAAATATATTTGAATTTGAAGTGAAGTGAATTGAAAAGATGAGAAGAATCAGGAATCAAGTGACTTTTAGCTGGATTTCCAAAAGTCTTTACAAACTGTGGTATCTGACAAATAAGATGTTAAGTGACCATTTGCATATACCTCATCACTATTTTGTTGTTACATTTTTGTGTATGATGTAATGAGAAATCATTATTATTTTTGATTATTAATTTTAGGTTATTTATCATACTTCGGTTCAATTAGTTCGTGTATTTTAAATAATCAGTTCATTTCTTAGCTTATTAATTCATTCATGCATTCATAGACTGAACAAATTTACAACTGCGGTCTTGTGGTCTGTCATTTGTTTTTTATGAAAAAAATACCGGAGACAATCGTTGAAAGTTTAATGACAGATGTTATGGAAATTTGATTTGGCTCATATTAAACATTATTTTTAAATAATAGTTTTTTTTCACATATCACTTAGCTGACGCTTTCATCCAAAGCGACTTACAATAAGTGCATTCAACATAATCCTTGAGAGGGGACACAGATATTTCACTTCACTCTTGTTCATGGTGACCGCTACTCTTAGCATGACAGAAAAGAGTTTACTGTAGAATTTTTGAGAAAATTAAAGGCAAATTTGGCAACTTTCTCATAACCTGCTCATATTAAATATTATTCAAAAAACAATCCTTGAGAGGTGACACAGACATTTCACCTCACTCTTGTTAATGGTGACCCTCCACTGTCTGTATGACAAGTTTTGAAGATTTTATTGTAAATTAAAGGGAAATTTGGCTACCTTTTCCATTTTGGCACTCATAACTGTTATGGAAGTTTTCTGGAAGCTGGTGAAAGCCGAACTCAGGCAGAAGCTGATGTCTTATGCAGAAAATTTTAATGTAGACTTGATGCATCAAGGAGACCAGAAGGTAAAACAATATAACAACGCTAACAGAGTAACATGAGCAATTGTCACCCCCAAGTCTGTCCAATCCTTGAGAGGTGACAGAGATATTTCACCTCACTTTTGTTCGTGGTCAGTATGCCAAGTGTTGCCAGATAAGTGGATTTGAAAGGTCTCTCACCTCATTCCTGTTTGCTGGTGACGTTATCAGTTCAAGGCAAAAAAGACCATCAGGCCACCAGGAATTGTCCCGGTGCTCAAGATAGTCCACCACTGGTTGCACGTCATGTTGGATTTCTCCTTGAGTTTGGCCAATCTCCTGCTTCAGCTAAAACCAAGTCTACTTGATCTTCACCACTGGATTTCCGTCAGACATACTGCTGCCTTTTTCTTCCATTTGCTGCTTCATCTTCTCCTGCTTCTCGTTGATCTCAACCAGGACTCTGGTCCTTTCTACCACCGCTTGGCTGCGGTCAGTTTGGCCTGACTGTCACGGTACTCCTGGATCAGATGAGTTGTTTGTTGGTGCACTTCTCTCTGCTGCTCACCTTCTCCGGATTCTTACTGATGTCCTCCTGCAGTTTGTACAGGTAGCTCTTGGCCTCTTCGAGTGGAGACCTAATTCTGTCTCTGTGTTGATGCATCTGGTCCACGTGGATCCTTCAGTTCTTGTCTGTCTTGATGGGGACTTCGGGCTCAGGCAGGACTCTCTCCACCTCTGTGGTTTGTGTCAGGTAGGTTGGTGCTTTGAATGATAAGCCCCTCTTCCTCAGAGCCTCCTTCCCCAGTTGGTCCAGCATGAAGCAGACAAACATTTCCAAACAATTCTCTATCACAACAAAGTGCAGTTAAGCTGCTCTAGGACCACGGCCATCTTCATCTCCTTGCCATTTTGTGCTTTTTACCAGCCACTTGACAGACGATGAAATTTCAGAATAAAACTGGATGAAAATTGAGGTCCTGCTTACAGTGCAATGTGAATCCTAACTGAAGAGCTCTGCTGAATCACGCTTAAACTGTAGGAATGATCAACTTGTATCAACCTGGGAGACCGTGAATGTTTGAATGCAAATTCCTGTTCATCCAATTGACCAAACTACAGAGATACAAACTGACATTACCTTCCTTAAAAATGTCTGTAACTTGGACACAAACACCAACACAGCAACATTATAACCCAGGAGTATCGATTACTGCAGTACAGAACTGGCCATGAATTAGCACAAATATGAAAATGGATAAATCCTAGAACATTTTAGTGCAAAGCGCTGGTACATTATCAACAAGCCTTATTCATAATTAACTGACTGAGGTTGTTCATGTACCTGCCCTGATTCTGCCAGGAGGACTCATGACGTGGATGAGTAGGGATGATGTAACCTCGTGAGGCAGCTGGATTTCTCACAGTAGCACTGAACAGTGGTTCAGACCAATCAACTTCTTATGAGGATGGAACTACTGGCAGCTATGAGTGTGTCATAGGTTTGACAGCAGTGGGAAGTTAGTAGAGAGGTTTGAGTACATGCTGCTGTAACATCAGAAGCAAATGTTAGGATTTATAAAAACAAACTTGAAGGGAGAATGTGCGCACTTCCACAAAAAGTCTGACCCATGCGTAGGAACATTTTGGAGACAGGAAAGTGGCGATGCAGACGTGAGGAGGTGAACTGAAGCCAGATTATTGATCCACTTCATCATTAACATTAAAACACACAGCTTTAGTTGTGCTCGTGTGACAAAACTGTTCCATAAGAACCTTCAATTGAAAAATATATAAAACAACTTACAGCAAATTACGTTCAGATGATAATAAACAGCAGAGTCATTAATAGTTTTAAATAATATCTTCTAAGACTGTGCGTGTATCATCAAGTACGAGTAAAATCGCTGCAGTGAACGTGGCTGTGCCATCAGGCGCACAGGAGATCACTCACAAAAAATAAAGAAAAACTATTCACTTTCAAACTAATTCAAAATAATATCCCAGAGTGGAGGTTAGGATCCACTGATGAACAGGCGATACAACAAGTTCCCCCACAGTCTGACTGTGAAGTGATAATGTTTTGTCTCCACCTTTGAATTCGATTTTTTGTTATTCACTTTCACTTTAACTCACTGTATTATCATCATCAGCAGCAGCAGCAGTGTATCAGTGTATATTCTTTATTAGTGACATCACTGCTGTGGCCACCAAACAATCTGTCTTTCTTCACCTCCACCTCACTGACCAGCTCCATGATGTCGGTGTCAGAGAGTTGTGCTTCTTCTTTTCATCGCTTGATGCCATGATTCAACATAGAAACCCATTGGTCAGCAGGATAATTTAATATTCATGGCATGCTTTGTATTGACCATTTATAGTTGAATGTAGGCGTGTAGGGGGCAGACTTTGAGGCAGATTCACTATACGCACGTTTCAAGGTAGAGCGTGATTTATAAAGTGAACACTGCCTTATATGTATATAGATTTATAAATCTGAATCTTTTTTGGCGCACATACACTTTTAGTATGAATCCTACGCACTGTTAATTATAAATCAGGCTCCAGGACTGGGCTTTTTTTGATGGAAAAGATGTTTTTGCTCCTCTTCCGCTTGGCTAATAGCAATAGACAGATGGATCATCCAATCTCCTGCTACATTTTTTAAAGTGCCTTCCCTTATCCAAATAGTTCCCAACAAGTCTTCCCTGATGGTTCTCTGTAAGAAAACATTTCATGACAGTCAGACAGGAGCACAACCTTTTTGCAATGTAGAAAAAGACAAATCATTGTTGACCCATTTCTAAGAGGGAAAACGTTTTTTAGCGTGCAGTCCATTGGAAAGAAGCCACATTCAGTTAATCTCCTTTCTCCTCAGGGGCCGTCAGAGACTACTTACAGCTTAGTTTGCTGGCAGGTAGACCTAAAGACCTGAAGGCTACCTGTCAGGTCTGCTGTTGTATTAACAGAACCACAGAACATAATATACAGTAATGCAGAATATTTGGGTACTCGGGTTGTTCTACACAGTATGTTTGTTTTTGATCATGTGTTTCTACATATATTTAGGAAATTCTGTTAAATTGAATGAATATTGTCCTCTTACTTAGACTCATAGCTTTAACACATTACATTAGAGTTTGTCTAATCTTACCTAAATGATACATGTATTAACTCTACATTTTATTATGTTTCCAACTCTCTGTGTTTTATTTAATCATTTGCTTCTCCCATTTTCAGTACGGCAGAGCCATATTGATGAAAATAATTATTTAAATTTAGAGAATAATGTCGTAATATTACAAAATGAAGACATAAATGAGAAACAAGAGAATAAAGTCATAATTTTATTGAGAAAAAAGTCCTAATATCACAAGAATAATGTTGTGATAAAATGAGAATAAAGTTTAAAAAAATGGAAATAAGTGACAACAACAATAACTTCCCAGTCAACCTCTACAAAACATTTAATCTTCTTCCTTCATGTTGTTCCGTCTTCAGAATAGACTCAGTTTCTTGCACCAACTTTTCAAAGTCCTGAAACTAATAATAATTTGGTGCTAATGTGACAAAGATGTTTTTGTTATTTGTTATTGATCTTCTGATATCCCTCCCTCTAAAATGACACAGTCTAAAAGGATCACTTTATTCTCCTAATATTATGACTTTCATCTTAAAATCTCAAAATTGCTTTTCCTTTAAGTGGCCCTAATACTAGCTTGAATTTTCAGATTCTGTACTAAACATGCATACACTAAATACATACACTGTCTTTAAGTCAGCGGGTGCGTAGAAAAAATTAGACACACCTTTAACATATAACAAATAATTCAACAGCAACACTAACTATAGCGGAGTTCACTGAGAACCTGAGTGTGAACAAAAACAGCTTGGTACAGTAAAGGCAGGGCTGTGATGCAGCAGATTGCATTAGATATATTTAGACTGACAGGGAACAGTAGGTGTTTCCAGAAAAAGTAAAGTGCATCCATCAAACTGCCTTAAGTGCATCAACTAAAGAGAAGAGAAAAAAGTCTAATCACTTCAAATTAAACAGTTCATTGCTCAGTGGTAAGACTGCACTTACTTGGATCACAGAGGGTGGAGGGTAAGACGTATACTTCTATGTTAGTATGAAAGTATGAAAAGCACCAAATAAACGAGAAAAATATAGACAAGAAACAATATAGACTGATGCTAAGACACTTGGAGAAGTTGTGGACCTACAGTCCTCTTCACATCCACAAAAAGAGTCCCTGTTATTAGTTAAGAAATCTTTTCTTGTCCTTGAAGTTCATCTTTTGTGATAACCTGCAGGCTAAAGCAAATCTGTGTATGCTGAGTGTGCTTTCAGTATCTTAACACATGTCAAATCAACTTTTAGTCAAAGTTGACGGCTCCTGCATTGCTGAATGTAATTTATCCAATGCCCTTGCACAAGGCAAATTCATAAAGTAAAAAACTTGTATATCTTTAAAAAAAATTCTGTGTTATAAAACAGAACAAATCATATAATAGTAGCTCAGTCACGAACACTTCTTCATGATTTAACCATTTATTGCACAAATGGGAAAACAGTTATACTTGGCACGGACGGCTCCATTCTTTGGATGTTCCCTGGATTAGCCAAGCAGCATGCTAAGATAAAACAGGGAACACGTGCAGAACCCCCCAGTGGGCATAGCAGGCAAGATATATTGGTTCAAGATGAATACCATTTACCACAACCATGTTTGGACTCAGTGCTAAAAGGTGGAGGCTGGGGTGGTGGAGGCAAGTTGCCGGCAGCAGAGCATGAGTGGCAGTGTAGCTGAGCAGGGATCAATGAGGAGGAGGTCGTATTTAAGGGGACCACTTTGCTGAGAGCACGGGCTGTGATTGGTAAGGGAGTGAAGACCCATAAACTATCTGTAGCTGACAGCTTATGACAGCTGAGCACATGGCTCAGTGTCCTGAGCCATGTGCTCAACGCAATTTTAAACAATGTAACTATCACTGCACTCACGTGTCCCTTACATTTGCATGGTTGTTGTGCAATTCATCCAGTAGAGGGCAGTGCAGAGGCGAGAATTTCTTACACCAACAAACATGTTGATGGTGGTGGAGGTTGGTAGAAATGTCTTCCTTGATCATCTCACTTGAACTAGTAGCTCACCTGCCCCCCATGATTTTTGGTGGTACTGCTCCGTTTCATCTGTCTCGTCCGTATTTGCAATCTTTCAGGTGATGAGCACAAATATGGACGAAATGAAAGCAGAGTTCAGACAGAAGGATAGAACCGTTTCCATGTACTTATCTAACGTTGAATATGAATGAACCTTAACATGTCTTTCAATGTGGTCCCTTCTGTCTGTATGCATATGTGCTCGCAGTCAAGGTGAAACGTGAAAAATGATGTGTTAAGTGTCATTTCTGACAAGCATCATGGCGAAAAGAAAAGAACATGTTGTGCTTGGACAAACAATTCTTTGTTGTTGTATTAAAAGAAAACCAGTGTGTCTAGGGACAAGGGCTTGGTGATGAAAAAGGTCAATCTCAAGCTTCAATACAGCTCAAAAGGTGCTTCACTGGATGAGCTGTGAGACTGAAGTTATCTCTCAAGAGGAGTTTGTGTGTCCAACAAGCAGCTCTCACAAAACCACATCAAGACAGGCACTATATCTCCTGAAATAGCACCCCCTACGTGGCAGGCCATTGTCTTCATGGTAACAATAGTGCAATAATTGGTTAGGTTTAGGCACAAAAACAACTTGGTTACTTGTAGGGAAAGTTTTGGTGGTTTGGGGTAAAATAAATACTTCCTAAAGGTAAGACAACTTATGGTCGAGGAACAGTCACCAGAAAAGAACATATATTTCCTGTTTTGTTAGAGTGAGGAGCAGGGTCCACCCAGGACATGGCTGACATGCAGAAAAACCACACAGAACATGCAAACTCCACACAGAAAGACGCCCAGAGCCTTCTTCCCATGAACGACTGCGTCACTGTGCTTCTTTTATTCAGCCAGTATAGTCCTAAGTCACATTGACTGGAAACCTCTTTTGTATGGGAGAAGTGGCATGATAAAAAGTTGCAGACAAAACCAGGCAACACAACAAGGGTAAATAATAGGTGACAAAGATTAAAATAAGCTCAGAACAGTTACATTTAACTTAAAGACATTCTTTTCCATTTATGCTGTTATTTACATTTGAGACAGAGCTCGTAAGATAAATTCAGTGAAGTAACTTTGAAGATGACAACAAAGACACAGAAATGGCCACTCTGATGAATGAGTTGTTTTGCACCACAGTGCTGACACATTCATGTATGACAGGTCACCATATTGTAAGAAATGGGAACAAGTTGGCACCAATCAACATTGGTGTTAGGACAGACGTGTTGAGACAGAGATGTGTCAGGGCTGTGGTACTTAATAATAATGCAGGTGGTGGTACAGCAGAGATCATGCTTCAATAGAGGTGTTGTGTGAGATTTAATATATCTAATGGTTGACTAGGATACTTAATAATACTTAATAATTAATTAGTAATAAATATATAACTGCAGTTTTATGTTACATGCACAGTAAAGCCTGAATGACCTGGTGAAGCCATTATTGATTCAAACCAAAGTGGCTCTTACATGAGTCACTGCTTCTTTGTCCGTGGACAAAGGTGAATGAACACATGTTTTTCTCGTAATTATCCTGTAACAGAGGAGGAGCAGCTCAGCACAATATGTCATGTCCAGTTAGGTTTGATCCTGATCATAACCTGTACCACAATGTAATTCTATCTCAGCATCATTTCAGTAACTTTTTTCAAACTCCCTATTGTCTAATACAATGGTTCTCAAACTTTAGCAAATCAAGGAGAACTAAACTGAATTTAAAAAAAAATAGTTTACAGAGGTTTTATGACAAAAAGTGTATGAAAGTGTATGAGCTTGCTGCTCCCTCACTGCGAGCTAGCCACTCAACAAAATCTCGACTCTTTGCTGTCCTGGCTCCTAAAGGGTGGAATGAGCTCCCCATTGACATAAGCACAGCAGAAAGTCTACACATCGTCCGCCGCAGACTGACGACACATCTCTTCAGACTACACCTTGGATAAAAATGTAAAAAAATACTATATTTAGTAGCACTTATATGGCACTTACCTATAGCACTTTGTAGTTTGGCTTTCTTGAAGAAAATTGTACTTACTTGCTTGATTCTTGTTGTTCTGGGTTTGTACCCTCATGGTTGAATGCACTTAATGCCAGTCTTGAATGCACTTAATGTCAGGTAAATGAAATGTAATGTAATGAAATTCAGGGCCGTAAACATTCTGTCAGTGTGTTGGATGGATGAATTACATTTTTTACCAGCACGTTGTACATCAATGTAAGTGAAGTCGTCGATCACAACAACAGATGTGTCACAACAAAGAGCAACGATAACTAACTCAAGTTCTGAGTTGAGCTTCACTGAACTCTAAACGAACAAGTGAACAGCTCTTTGTGTAGCGGTGGTGGTGCAGCTTCAGGGTTCTGTGGACTGAGTCCAGCTGCAGGTCTTAACTTTATGTTGCTCAAGTACTGCAGGTCACTTTTAATTTCAGAAAGAAAACTGCAACCAGAATCACCACAGGCCAAACAAACCCATTCCGAACAGGCAGGTTTAGAGCCGACACTACATGAAAAGGTCCCTGGACCACACTTTGAGATCCCCTGGTCTAAAAGCAGAATTCATTCATTGGTTTTCACTTTGATCATTATTGCAGTTTTATTCCTTTTTCAACACATAGAAAAACAACCATGTTTGTGGTTCAGTTTGAGGTTTGAAAGTGTGGGAGATCTATAAATTTCATATCAACACAACCTTATTACATCAGCACTTGTTTAGCTGTGATAATCTCGAACAGCTGGGGTATTATCTGTCTCTCTTCCATGATGCGGTGCCTTTTCTATTTCACCCCTCTTTTTTCTGAAGTCTTTATTGGAAAAACACATAAGAGGTATTATGGTACTTACTATAGATTCAGATTACCTCCTCATCCACTGTTGACGTGGTGAAGAAAACAGTGTGTAGTGTTTGTTTGATAAAACACAACCTTATAAGGATCTTTCCCCTATTTTATACAATAATATGTCAAGCAGCTCTTATGGGAAGGTGTAATATACTGTATGTGTGAATACAAGAATTTGTGACCACTTTCAAACATTCAAATCTACAGTATAAAAGATAAATGCTTTGTTCATTGTTAGAATCGGTTTATTGCCACATGTTGAATTTGCTGGGTTAAGATTTGGATTAACTGACATTTTCTCTGTCTCTTTTAAAAGAATTTGATTATTTTCTTTCTTTCTGAGTTAGATGAGAAGATAACACTCTCATGGCTCTATGGTAAATATGAAGGTTCTGCCCCATGAATGAGACAGACTATATATAAAGATGCAGGCCATGACAACTTCCCCTAAACGTGAAACCAGATCATCCCTGGTGGCTGTCAGCAGTATAGGTCGTAAACCCCACCTCTTCCATTTTAGTGGAGGGGGCATAGACCAAAGAAAAAAGTCAAAGGACACATATTGTACTTTTTCTCAAAGATGTTTTGTATCATTTTAGGTAGTTCTTATTACACTGATGTTTGTCCAAGTGCTAGTTTTTACACAAAGTTTGGTTATATGGTATTTGATGCAGGAATAATAAAAGTCTGGTAGACCTTTGAGTCATGATAGACCTTTGAACGAAGTTAGGTTCACTCTTTCCCCCATAGATGCATGTATGTGTAATTTGTATATTGCACATAAATACATATATTTTCTATGTATAAATTAGTATATACATGACATATGTGTCAAATATATAACTTTATAATTAGGGTATATGGGCTTAACATATATATCAATGTATATTACATACCTGGCAAATACTTTTACTTCATAGGCTTATTTCATTTATGGAAGTTCAATGTGCATATGAGGACAGGAAACAAGAACACTGTGTAGCCTATTACATTGTAAGATACTAATGACATGTACCATATTGAATAAATAATATATGAGTGGACCAGTAAGAAACATGTAGCTATATAATGCGCATGCACGCTCTCGTGCAACAACACCACTCACAAGTGAATTCAACCGCTGTCTGATTCCGTTTCAGGAGACGTCCTGCACACTGGGCTGGATGCATTGTTTAGTACAGATGTTGTCATGATACATGCAGTAAAGAGCAGCCGGCTTCCTCTGGTCCTGCTGAAAATGACACTCATAGGAGCAGCGATGTCTTGTGCTCGTTCACTGTGGATGAGCGGATCCTCTGAGATGCTCGTGGCCGCGCCCACGCAGCGAATGTGAGGCGCACTGAAGACCTCCCGCGTGGACAGTGAAGTGAGAGTGAGTGAAGACCATAGACTGTCTGAGGACTGGAGACTGTTCGGAGCAGACTCTGACAGACCTGAGACAGTCAGGATGAGGACAGCAGCAGGGGCATGGAGCCACAGCGGACCCTGATACTTCTGTAGAGAGGATCTCACTTTGTTATATCTGGGATCTGCACCACTACACGCACACACATGTAAGTCTGCAGGATTTATTGTATCAAACAAATTGATGTGCAAATAGAGAATAGACAGCACAGTAGACAATCAGATAGTAAAGTATAAGCCAATGTATATTTTCCAATGGCTTTATTTGTGTGTTTCAAGTGTCGTTTGTGTGTGTGTGTGTGTGTGTGTGTGTGTGTGTGTGTGTGTGTGTGCGCGCGCGTGTGTTTGTCAGTCACATTTTGGTGGGTTGTCTTCCTTATGGGGACAAAAATCAAGTCCCCATAAGTAAATTACAATTAGAAAGGTTTATTGTCATTGCATAAAATAGTACAATGATATTTGCTGTGCAGCACCTAAAAACGATACACACACACACACACACACACACACACACACACACACACACACTCTGTCCACTTTCATAATTCATAAATAAATAATAGGTTTGTCCTGAGATATTATGATGATGCAGAGGTGGTGGTCGAACTGGGGAGTGTTTATTAGAGTTCAGTTCAGTGATGGCTCGTGGGAAAAAGCTGTTGTCATTAAATCATTGATTGTTAAGGTGAAGACATGTTTTAAAGTTTGGTTTAGGTTAAGATTAGGATTAGGTTAAGGTTAAGCTTTAGGTTCAGGTTTAGGTTCGGGTTAGGCACGTAGTAACTGTGTGTGTGTGTGTGTCTGTGTGTCTGTGTGTGTGTGTGTGTGTGTGTGTGTGTGTGTGTGTGTTTGTTTGTTTGTGTAGTGAATCTTTAATCGTGAATGTCAATGGTCTCATTAGCTCATCCTTGAATCTAAATAATTCACGATGACATCACGGGCTGCTTATTTCAACTTACCATTAGCTGCAAGTCTCAACCTGATTTCTGATTTATAATAAAGAAAAACATATCATACAAAGTATAGAAGCCATTATAGGTTGTTTTTATTGCAATTTGAATTACTTAATTAACTTGACAGGTTGTCAGGTGTTGGCACACACACACACACACACACATCCGTAGACACACACAAAGTTATGTTTGTGCAGTTTGTTAGAGGCAGTAATATCATCTGTCCACCTCAGTGAGCATCACAGATGCTACACGGCACGCTGCTCTCTTTCTGTCTACTATATTGCTCACTGAACACATTTTTTTGTCTTATGCAAATCTATGCATATGAATCTTTTACACCGACTTCATACATAAGGCTCATGTCTTTATTTTGCTTTATCCCCCTTTGGCGCTGCCAGCCTCCCTGCAGCTGAACTCAATGCTGACTCCTTGGTGAGGGTCAGAAAATGAACGCCTCCTCCTGCTGGGATCCTGAGGTCACCATGTACAAGCAGAGCGACAGATTTGACCTCAATGCCAGCTGTGACTGGACATCAGTGGACGCAGCGCTGCGGCTGCCTACCTTTTCTACAGCGGCCAAAGTCAGAGTGATCATTACCTTCATCCTGTGTGGCGTTTCCACTTTCTGCAATTCAGCTGTGCTGTGGGCAGCCAATGGCCACAAACGCAAATCCCACGTCAGGGTGTTGATAATCAACCTGACTGCAGCCGATCTCTTGGTTACCTTCATTGTGATGCCTGTGGATGCCGTGTGGAACATCACCGTGCAGTGGTTGGCTGGCGACCTGGCCTGCAGATTCTTGATGTTCCTCAAACTGCAGGCCATGTACTCCTGTGCCTTTGTCACAGTGGTGATTAGTCTGGACAGACAATATGCCATCCTCAAACCTCTGTCCATTAGCATGGCCCGCAAAAGAAACAGGGTCATGTTGACAGTGGCATGGACTATGAGCACCTTATTCTCAATCCCTCAGGTATGAAACACTGGTTTGACATGACAGGCTATTACAAATGGTTTGGTTCAGTTAATCAAAGACTTGCGACTTGGAATAAAATGAGTCAGAGAGATGTGCTGGGTTGTAAGATGTTTTCCTGTTACAGTGAATAGGCTACAGGCCTTTATACCTGGCAATAGAAGACTGGATCTACATATATTATCTCATTCTCATAGAAATATTAAACGGTATAAAAACTGCACGTGCTTGAGGAAATAATGATCTGGTTTTACTTTAGCTTGAATTAGAATCTTAAACATGTTTCACAATTATCTGTTTACATCTCTTTGCATTTGCATAAAATGTGAAAAATCCATGAAGCTTTGATGCAGGCAAACCTGCAGCGTGATCTCAGAGCCCACAGAGTCTCAGTGGGAGGGATTAGTGGCTCTATCACTGAGTAACACCAGGATGGGAATCCCTAATCCTGTCAGTGCACTGTACATGCCTCTCTGGAACCATTAAGATATTTGGCTGCATAGCAAGAAACACTGTTGATCATGTTGTGAGGGAAAAGCAGAAATGTGGTAAAGCAGGCCAAACTGAAATTTGATGCTGAACCTTTAATGACAGTTAAACAGTTTTAAATACCCATTATTATAAAAAAAAATGTAAACTACAATTCATACAATATCGACACATAGCAAATGTATTGAGATAAGTGCTGAAATGACAAGGTGATTAATCATTTAGTCAATCAAAAAATGTATATATATATATATGTCACTGTGACAAAATGATTTATCAATTTAGTTGATTTAAAGCATATATGTATGCAATAATTATAATTGACCAAAACTTGGTCAAGAGATAGAGAAAGATCATCTTAACCCAAGGTGAAAATAACAGAGTCAGCACTAACTGACTTCGCTTGTTGATCTTTTCATCCACATCACAGCACATACCCAGTTTACAGTGATATTAGTGGCGACCGAATAAAACAGCGAGCCCTTAATTTCAGACAGTTAATGTCCTATAGCAAGTGTGACAGCTGCCACTGGCAGATTTTGAGCAAATTTCTACCTAATCAATCTAACATAAGTTTGTTAAAAAGGAAACAAACACATTAGAAATAAACAGCAGTCTCCGGTCTGAAAGCCCTGTGTTTTAACAAACCACCCATTCTCTCCAACCTGCTCCTAATGTTGATTCAGTTCTACAGGCTCTAGTCACCTGAATTCCTAATTGCAATAAATGCCACCAGAGGTCACCCAGCAATACAACCTAACTATGGGTCAAAATAAGCTCCTGGCAATTTATGGGGTCCTGTTTTAATGAGGAGAGTCTCTGCATAGCTAAAGCTGCATGTGTTAGACAATGAGACCTGCATCCTCATTGGCTGGTGATTCATGTAAAAGAGGAATTAAGAAAAATGGTTGTCTTTACATACCCCTAGTTCTGGTACTCTGTGGGCTACTAAATATGATAAGGAAAAAACAGACAGATTTATTTTTACAAGGTACAGGCCACACGTCAGACTTACTCAAAACACTTAGATATGTGCTTTTCTTTCACATTTTCAAACAATATATACTTTTTAAATCTTAGCATAATATTCTTTCATTGTGGGGACTAAGCATGTGTTTTGGCAAACACCGTCTCCGGTAATGCGTTTGGCTGTGTTTAATGAAGTATAACCAAAACGGATTACAGAACAGGACAGAACTGCTAACATTAGCCTCACCTCTGAGCATCCAGGGCCTGCTTCCTGACAGGAAATACTGCATTATAGAATTTTTTTAATTTTTTATTATTTGTTTAACTTAAACTGTAACCGAACAAAATTATACAGTATGAGGTCACAAGCGTCAAAGTCAAATGATTGAAATAGCTGTCAACCACCTCCACTCCTTTAGTCTCTGATATGTTACATAATGGACATGTCAGTAACCGGCTTTGGAATTAAATGACGTGAACTGAATACTGGGCTATTTGGTCAAACCAAAGTTATAGGACATAGTATGTGAATCTTTCTATCTCACCACTGCTAATGGTGAGACCTACTGTCAGTAGAAAATGTTTCCTAATATCATTTGATTTCTAAATCCACAGATGTTCATTTTCCACAATGTGACCATCACATATCCAGCCAACTTTACTCAGTGCACCACGAGGGGCAGCTTCGTCACTCACTGGCAGGAAACTGCCTACAACATGTTCACCTTCTGCTGCCTCTTCCTGCTGCCACTGGTCATAATGATCATCTGCTACACAAGGATCTTCATCCAGATCTCCAAGAGGATGACGAAAAAGAGCTGTAAGTTCTCTGCTGGGGCTTCTGTCGCCCAAAATATAAGCTGTTTTCAAACACGGACACTAGAACATTTTCTGATAATTGGTTCTGGACTTTTTTAGTTTCTCATATGAAGAACACAGTAAGAGATATTCCTAGTCAGACATTTTCACAACAGGCCTGAGTAGAGCATGCAGGAGGCAGGAACATCATGTGCTGCGGATATCGCATGTTTTTGTTTACAGCACATTGACACATACGTCTGACCTTATCACCAAAAGCTCTCGGATCTTGTTTTCTTTCCAAGTTGTGATCTTTGCAAGCATCTCACTACTGTGAGCTTTCCAGACATTAATGTGGGAGCTGGCTAGAAAAGTTGTGGAAAATATCCAGACCTCAGTTCATGTCTGAAAGCAGATATTGACAAGTTGATCAGAAATATATATAAATTTGATTCACTCACTTAAAACAAAAGATACTATTCAGTGGTTACATTGCATGCTTACATCTTAGTGTTCCACTAATGCCTGACTCTTTTTTTCTACCTTAGTGTCCTCCAATGAGCCACATCTACGCTGTTCAAAGAACAACATCCCCAAAGCGCGAATGAGAACTCTGAAAATGAGCATCGTCATCGTGATCTGCTTCATCGTCTGCTGGACGCCGTACTACCTACTGGGTCTGTGGTACTGGTTCTTCCCAGATGACCTGAAGGGGAAAGTCTCTGACTCCCTCACCCACATCCTGTTCATCTTTGGCCTTTTCAACGCCTGCCTGGACCCCATCATATACGGTCTGTTCACCATACGCTTCCGCAAGGGGCTGAGACGCAGCCACCACAATGCCGCGGCGATGTCAGACAAGGAAACTACCACAGTGATAACAGATGCTCTGAACTGTACTGCTGTCACTTTGCTGTGTAAAAGAGGGATGATCACTGGTCAGGTCAGTAAGTGTGAACAGGCTGATGCAAAATCCACTGACTCCAGTTGTCTGACTGTGTTCAGTCAAGGAAAGGGAGGACAATCGGGCCACTTCAGATCTGAGAGCACGATGTGATGAAGAGAAAAAACAGAACCCTGAACTATACATAATATACTGGTTGTCTCTTTACTGGATATATTCATTATATATTCATTTATATATACATTCACTTCAACACCTAACATGCATGAGTAAGTCTGAAAACATAATGTAACGTTCACTGTGTAGAGTAATGTCTTCATGTGTCTTTGTTGGGAGGCACCTGAGGCTACCCATCTTATTTTAAGATTATACTGTATAAGAGCTTTTTGTCTGGAGCTCTTTAATGGTTTGTGTGTTGCGTAACTTGTTCACTATATACAATGTAGATTCCCTGTTACACAACAGTGATTTTACACACTGCATACTGGTCTTTTTGATGGTCTCAAATGACTGTTGAGGTTACAGAGGTTGTGATCAAACCTGATTAATAATCCATCCCCTTGTTTTAATCTCATTCCAAATTTTAATACACATTAATTTTACTGACAGACCTGAGATGTGACATACACTATGTAACTACAGTCAGGATTTGTTTTAGCTGACGATATTGAGGTGAGCTTGTATTAATGATGGTGGGCAGAGGATAGCGAACGGGTGTAGTCGTCTATCTAGCTATTATTCTACAATAACAGCATCTCTCATCTATTGAAGTGTCGCAATATGCCACAACAGAGGGACAGCAAGCCTGCCTGCATGGTACCAGGACCCATTTATGCTAATTTTAAACATGAAACAAACCCTCAGCCTCCATCCAAATGCACTTATGCTTATTAAAGTTGGACATTTCATTTTTCACATCTAGACCATATTGGACCTCATCTTTTAAAGAACAAACATGTTTGGATCTTCTCTCTGCATTAGAAAGATTTGATTCATCACATCAAAATATCTCAGAGCAAAATAATTTTATTTCAACATTTCAGGCCTGTTTGTTTTATTTTCATTTTCAAGTAAATCTATTTAGTGGTTTATTTCTGTGAGTAACTGATGGTTGAATGTTGTCTCTGTATAAACTGAAAATATATTTTCTCAGGACGTGTCATTCTGTTTTGGACAGGAAACTTTATGATAACTGTCACTGTACAGCACAGAGTACTGTACATTTAGTTAGTATCTTCTGGTATAAATAAAGTTGTTAAAAAAAAAGCGGAGTTGCATTTTCTCCCCACAGTGGTTCTCCTTTCCTAACTCCTTGTGTCTTCTCCTTCACATCTTTCCTTGACCTTGTGACATATTCATTGGGGTCAAGGAATAGTGATTAGGAAAGGATATTATTTGGACTTCATGATTTCAGTGTGTGTGTGAAATGAGGGTTAACAGTCAACAGCAGTCTCATGAAGAATGGAGAACAGTATCCCGTCAAATATGTCACACATGGTGCACAGCAGACGCTGTGGTAATGTTAAAACTTGGTTGGTAGCTCATGTAAATCCTTATTGGTATTGATTTAAACAGCTGAAATGTTGTAATTGTGGAAAGTAAAAAGAGAACAATTAAATAACAGAATGAAAAATGACAGGTCTTGGATGGAAGCTATGCAAATGAGTACAAATGATAAAAATGCAGGAAAAACGGAAGAAAGAGAAAAGTCTGTATGTCTTTTTGTATCCATCAAGAAGGCATCAACAGGCATGCTAATGGGTAAAACATGGTACACTAACCACAGGCCATGGTGAAGACTCTGGCAGACATGAGGAAAATAACTATGTCAGATGTGTTAACAGAGGTTGACCATGGCCAGATAGAGGAAAGGTGAGAGAATAACATTGTTTTTTAAAAGAAGAGTATTGAAGAGTAATTTTTCCTATGTACATGTTTTGATTTTATATGAAAAGGTAATGGTGTTTTTTATTAATGTGAGAAGGACGAGTTCTTCTTGTGAATCAGAAATTAAATGAAGAGATGGGCACCTCCTTCATAATTTCTGAAATGACATACAAAGACAAACGGTTCACTTCCCTAATCAATAGGTTAGAAATGATTTTCACAAATCAAAATTAATAGATGGGATAAAAAAAGATTGATGTTTCTACCAGAACGTTATCTGGGAATTTAGATAATTGAGTGAAAAGTAGCATTTTGTTTTGTATTTAATATATATTTTATTTTCCGAGTGTCCATTACATGATCTGAGGTGCGATGTTGCACTTGTGAATGGAGCAACTGGTTCATGCTCATCACCTTTCACTAAATTACTAGAAACACTCCTTATGTGTATTGGATTCAGCTTGAAGTGTAATGATTATGTGTTGTTTAATTTTGTAAAAGTGATGTAAAGTTTCATATTCTTTTGTTACTCTTAAAGATCCCAAAAATTATTTATGCTTCTAGCATCACATAGTATAAACTGCCTCAACTACATATCATGAAATTCTGTTAAATGAGCCCAGGATCCCAGTCACACTTGGGATACAATGCTGTGACCGTGCAAGAGACTGGGCCATAAATCAAAGCATGTTTTGCACAAGATAATCCCCCAACGCCACAAAAGTGGCGAGTATGATAATGAAAGTTTGCAGTTATGTTCAGACAAGAAAAGAAAATAGAATTGATATAAGTTTTCCTCATGCCACTATTTTTTTTATCGCACCTTTTTTGTACCTGTTTATGCTATTTCTTCTTGTTGTTTTCATTTTTTTTATCTATACTATGCACCTTAAGGATTGCTGTTAAATTTCATTATACGCTGTGCAATGACAATAAAAGGATTCTATTCTATTTAATATTACTATAAAGTAACATGTCTAAGCAGACTTTCACACCTACCTTGTTCAGTCTGGACTTTCAGACTTTTCAGTTTAGACTGACTTACAATAACAGGTGTTAAAGCTTCCTCAGAGAGACCAGCAGACCAAAATGTACTCCAACCAAAAGAGTTGTGCAAATATGTTTGGATACTTCAGACTTTTGGGCAAATTGCATCAGTAGAGCAAACATTAAAGGGACCATATTTTACACCTTTCTGGGATTTACTTTGAGGTATTGGTTCCCCTAAGATGATATATCAGTGGTTTAAAGTAAAAAAAACTGCTGCAATGTGTATTTCCATGTCCTCTCTCCTGCCTCTCTCTGGAGCTGCAGACAGAACAGGCTGTTTTCTCCTGCCTCTTGAGCCCCTCCTCTGATTGGCTGACTGCACTTTGAGTGACACGCGACCAGGCCTATCACCGGTCTCATTCTGGCGCATTGACTCTCTCTGGTTGTAAACACAGCTGAAAGTCACGTTGGTATGTTTGGATACCGCTATAGAAGAACAGCCACATATTTACAGTCGGTTACAACAGGATGTTTCTGAATGGTAAGTTACACCGTCATCATGTTTGTTCAAGTTTTAGCAGGACAGTCGGCCAA
Organism: Hippoglossus stenolepis; assembly: GCF_022539355.2. Taxonomy (NCBI): domain Eukaryota; kingdom Metazoa; phylum Chordata; class Actinopteri; order Pleuronectiformes; family Pleuronectidae; genus Hippoglossus; species Hippoglossus stenolepis. The sequence goes on along the minus strand of NC_061483.1, from coordinate 27,674,802 downwards.
GGTAGGAGTAACGTCCCGAGTTACAGTACGGAGTTTCACAATGGACGTTACTCCGTACTGAGCACAGCCACACGGCACATCAGAAGAAATAAAGTGTAACCGCTGGTCTCGATACAAAATTATTTAGTGGGTTCCCTAAATTGTACGGCTGAGGCTAAAGGTAAATCCTAAATTGCAATGTGAAACCAAAACTAACCAGATCAAATATAAACAATGTATCAAAGACATGAACCTTGATTGGGACTTTCAGGTGAGAAAACACCCTTAATAATGGTCCACTTAGCTGATTGTTGTGTTTTTGTAAGTGGAGAATCAACCAGTATCACCCATCTGTACTATCTTAACATAGAACGACTGCTTCCCGATGAATGAAACAGATTGTCCCTAAAAAAGAATCCTGGATAGAGCTTAAATAACAATGACCTGACTTTGTCTTCTGTGCGGTTCCAGCCATGACCTTACCCTAAGTCTCCAGTGAGTACATTAGAAAAGGGCAGTGAATCTCTCTGTCTCTCTGCTTCCTGGGGACGCCAACAGTGACCTTTTGTGTTCTGCCTCACCTCTGGGACTCACTGACTCAGCTCTGATCTAAGTGAATATCAAAGAACATGAACTGACCCACAGACATCAGTTAAATCCTTTCAGCCTTTATATTTATATCTTGTTAGTAAAACAGTTCACATTGTATCAGCCGGGGAAGGTGTGAGCAGCAGTGCATATTGTAATAGACCACATGGCCACACAGGAAGCTGAGCCAAAAGGCAAAATGTGTAATTTGATTGGACAATCTTTATTCCGCCCCCTCCCTTTCTTGTAGCCTGTAGCCATGAGTGCAGTGACTGAATCAAGAGTGACTGCAGATCTAAACAGTCAAAACAATGTGTCTCTGGAGATTTATGAGGAGCCCACAAATCCAAGAAAGCCAAAGCTGTTATATTCTAGTCGATTTCACACATTAACTGTGGATGGGTCTGAACATGTTCTTGAGTTTGCCTTTCACATTTGAAAAACGCAGAAGGAGAGTCAGACATGTTTCCAAACAGGAAAATGTCTGGAATATTATCGCAAGGGGTGGTGCCTGGGTAAAGCATGCAGAAGGCACTAAAAGCTCTCGAATCTTTCTGGCTTTCTAAGTTGACATCTACATCTGCGTGTGCAAGTATGGCACCTTTTTCTGTCGACCATCATCATATTTGTATTCTTTTGTTAACTCATGTTAGAATTGTCATCAACCACTTGCTCTCTATTAATTTTCCAGACATTTTACTGCTCTATTATTATTATTATTATTATTATTATTATTATAATACATGGGCTGACTCAGACACCATCGGGAGCAACTGACTTGGACATTTGCATTCTCACATACTGCCCCTCTGGAACATTTTAGGAAGATGTCCAGGGTTTAGTGCATGAAGGCGTCTTCAGTGAGGTTATCAAATGAGAGAAAGTAAGAGAAGGGAAGAGAGAGAGCACATGGTTACTCTTTTCATCTTTGGCATCTGGTGGTAGCTAATTACCTTATTCACTGAGGTAAGACTAGCAGGATATGAATGTAAGATAGCTTTTTCAAAAAGACAAAGGATGAAGGCAACAGGTGAAGCTGTAGCAGCAGATGAGTCAGGACTGAATCTCAAGTGCGACTAAATTATTTTCATTGGTCGCCGTCCTAAGAGATCCGATCACAAGTGGCCAGTGTTAAAGGGATAATTCACCCAAAAATGAAAATTGACTCATTATCTGCTCACCACTATGTCGATGGAGGGCTGGGTGAAGTGTTTGAGTCCACAAAACACTTTTGGAGTTTCAGGGGTAAATATCTTTGCAGCCAAATCCATATCCTAATCTGGATCTGCATCGTTTCAAGTCGAATTTGAATGCTGGTGCTTCCGGACACTTGGATAACACCACAGGAGCAGTGTGGAGGCATTTTCTGTTTTTTTTCTGTTGTTATTTTACCTTTGAAGAATTGGTCACCATTTACTTCAATTCTATTAGATCATCATTACCTCTATGCCTTTTTAAACCAATTGTATTTTGCAGTATTTTGTTGTGGCTCCACCTTTGCCACTGTCAGATGTTATTGTCTTTACTGGGTGGGATTTCCTGTTCTGACTGGCTTCTTTGTTGCACAGGTTGAGATGGATGATGCAGGTCACTGTCTGTCTCAGAGGGGGCTTATAAGCTCACAACGTTTTATCACTGTTGTCATTTTGCAACCAGTCCCACTGAATCCTCTGGAGAGCCTGAAACCCAGTCTCCAGAACAGTTCGGAGCAGCACATCTGGTCAAGGCTGATGATGCTTCTCTGGTCTGAGTAACCAAACGACTGACTGGCCTTTGGCTTAATGAAAAAATTAAATATTATACAAAGTCATAATCACCTACATAACAGCGTACATTATGCTGTATATGTTGAAATTGTTGGTTACCTGCCAGCTTCCACATCATTGATACTGGAGCTGTTTTCAGTCTAATCCTATTTTCAGCCAGGACCGGCCAGGACTGAAAGATGCTGGGTGTTTGATGACTGTTTACTGTTGCAGTACAGTTATTGCTTACATTGTGTTGGACTGAGCCCACATCATTGTATCATCTCTTCTCGGCTGGAGAATGCCAGCTCATTCACTGCTCACTGATCCTTCCTTGGCCTGTCCACTCCTATTACATCTCCTCTGGTGAAATAAGGGCACACTGTCTGATGAGCGCATAATCACACAGACCTCCCCTCATCATACGTATCAGTCGTTTGCATGGGCCACTCACGCAACACATGCAAATACCTGCAGTGTGCTTAAGGACAGCTGCTGAAGCCAAGATGTGCATGTTTTGTCTTTGCTTCACTGCAGCTGCCTATTCAGAGATCAACGTCAAACTCAGAGATGTAACCAAGATGCACTGAAAATGTACAGCATATATACAATATGAAATGTATGCCACAGGCTCTGTATGTATAATCCAACCAGTGCTTTTCTTACAGTGTCATCACTATGAATCAACCAGATGTTATGTTCAGACCCTGTTAGCTTTTGGTGAAATCACCACATCTCCACTTCACTTTTCTCACCTCATGTCAGTCAGGTCAGATGATGTCTCTGACTGAGATATTAGTCTTTATATATTTATTTACCTGCAGTAGCTTAGCTTTTGTGAGCCTCGATGCATTTCAGGGCCAGCACATTTCATATTGAGCCAGTGATGATGCTGGAGGGTATGTTTTGCTGCAAGGACACAAACTTGTCTGTCACTACAATAGGACATAAGTACGTGTAACACAGTACAACAACGACTTCTGCTCACTCTGCCTGGCATCTTGTGCATGTTTTGTAAATTGCATTTATCACTGACTGCACACTGGTGGACCGTTTTTTTTTTGCAGTAACAGGAGTTCTGTGAAGCTGTGTCTTCTGCATCAGGGGAGCAGAGGAACGTTTCATTTCCCACCAAGTTATTACTGTGATACTGCATTTTTCATATGTTCCTGCGGTTCCATCTTTGGCACGAAACATCACCTTAAATTGCTTTTTCGTTAGCTTTATATTCAGAGAGAGGACTCTATTAAACACCCCTTTCTCTTTGTGACGGCGAAAATGCCACCTGTTTTTCTTAAAAAGAAAAATCTAATTTCGGAGATTTGAACATTTGCTGCAGATTAACCACTTTGCTAAAACAGATTATGCAATTTTCTCTGTAGAACAAGGTTTGCAGATTAAGTGCAGAGATAGCTGAAAGTCATTACGGCCCCATTAGACCGCAAGATCAGCCCTCGTTTTCTAGATGCAGGAAGCTACAATCATTGGTAACTTATTTTGTCATTTCAAAGTGGCGTTTGACACATCTAGGGTGACCTTTTCAAATTCAGTCTGAGACGTGTATTTCTTGTATTTCAAAGATCAATTGATGAGGATTCAATCTAATCCAATTACAGTCTTATTTTATCGAGCAATTATAGTCCTGTTTAACAGAAATGAATATTAGCACCGTTTCAGTATTTGGATGGAGGAAAGTTTATTTTTAAGCCAAAGCCAAAGTCGTAATATACTGGTTGAGGATGGAGTTACATAAATCCCACAGATAGACGATATAACGATGCAACTGTATGTTTTTTGTCACGATTCTGCTCCCTGTTAAATAACTTTTGGAAGACATTTGTGGACGTTTGATTTATATTTTGACACATTTTTGTATGAATAGTGTTTAGACTGTTTTTTTTTTGTTTTTTTTACTTTACCCTCTCTCTATCTGTTCTCCTTCCTTTGTCATTAGGTGTATCTTAATTCAGGGGCCGCACCCTGCTGAGGCTGCATTTGAAGACTGATTTTGAACATTCAATCAAATGCAGCCATCCAATGTGTCCTTTCATCCGTGAGAAACAGATGGATCCTTCCCTGCCCAACCTATCTCAGGTTTCACTGCGCTTCAGTGATGAACCGTTTTTCAAGAGATAATGGCACCAGCAAACAACGAGACGTCCGATGCTTGAGCATCTCGCTTTAACTCACCTAAACAGCTAACGGTATATGTTTAAAGAAACCAAGGGGCATTAAGACTTTCTCACTGTGTTCAACTGCAGCTTTGCAAGGCAACAGCAATAAAGGTGGGACCTGCTGGTGATGCCAATCTCGGAAACTCTCTGTAGACCAGACCATTAGATCTCGGTTTTGCCTTGGCGGTCTATGCAGCCCACGAAGGAGGCGGTCTTCGTGGACCAGGTAGACAGCATCTTCAAGAAGATACAGCCCCTGAATTGAGACACAGCAATCAACCTTGTGTATTAAGTTTCTGTGTATCCCTGTCTCCTTTCTTGGATCGTCTGTTTGATTACCTGAAGTTTTTTGGGGGATTTCCTGAGTTCTGTTTGTCAGCAAATTTTTGAAAATTAAATCATTTTCCTGTGTTTGGGCCTAGCTCATCATAAACGGGACACATGGGGAGTTCAGATCTTGCTCACAGGGTTTTTGAGCTATGGTCAGAAAAACCTGCAACTGCAGCTTCCTAAGTAATAAGCAAGTGCTCGTGGATGTTAGAAGCAATTTTCAGGGCACTGATGCATGAAGATGACCAAAGCTGGATTAGAGGGTGTATTTGTCAACAAAGATCAGTGTCACAGGAAGAAAGCTGTGATCATCACAACCATTAACAAGTCATTAAGACTGACACTCAAAATAAACCAATTTTGGTTTGGCTTTGTTTAAGGAGTTTGGGATTTTTGTCCAATTTATTTGGTGAAATGCAGCACAACAGGTAAGACAGGACAAGACAATGTGTTTGTGCAGGTAGGTAGAGAAGTGCAGAGCTGTACAGAACGAACTATATCTTTCCTTTTTTTCTCTCTTCTATTTTTTCATTTCTTTTTTTTTTTTTAAGCAGAGGAGTCCTGGCAGAGAGGTCTTGTGGTGTCCCAGGTTTGTGAATTGTGTGTTAGTTTCTTTCAACTTAGTTATTCCAGTTATTCAGTTTTTTAGTGCTTCATAATTTAGAGGTTCCCCCTCCTCAGCCACCCCCAGGCCCTGGGGAGAAGGCTGGCTGTTAGGGTTGTGCCCCATTGCAGTGTATCCATCCTCCATGTTTCAGGAATTCATAATGAATAGGTAACACTGACTGTGACTATTTCACACCCTGGTTCGTCCTCTACAAACCAGGGTTTCCTTTCTTACCAGAGTTTTGGGAATTATTTTCTGTTGTCATTGGACAACAAACAAAACAAGAATTGAATGTGTGTACTGACTGATGGTAACTGCTGTGGTCCACCAGTTTTCCTCCTGTGAATGGAGAATATCTCTTGAGAACATTGCATTTTTTAAATCCCTCCTTTCCGACAACTCTGTCCCTGTGAAGTTCTCTGGTGAAAATGTCAAATGGATTTTTCCAGGGTAGAAAGGAGCATGAACTCGAAGACTGTCCTCATCTCAGTCACTATGGATTGTTCATTTCATGGTTAATCAGGCAGACAGTTTTTTTCCCTACTGCACACTGGGGAAACATTTAGTAACTTTGACATGACTTTTCAAATATAAATTTAATTTCAATCTGTTCTGTTGAAATAGAATGTAGCTTTCATTTAGTTAACTCTATAAAAAATCTAATAGAGCACAGGACGTTTTACTTCATATTATATGACAAATTACTATTGAGACACACAACCTTGAACCAAAGACTAAATCTTGCAGTTCAGTCCTTGATAACACACTGATATGATGCTTTTGATTTTTCAAGTAAAGCTGTTGCCATGGTGACACATTATTTGTAATGAAACAGAAAGCTCTTTCTGAGGTGCTTAGCATGCTTAGTAATTCACATTCGCACATAGTCCAGAGGACCCAAATGTGTAACTTGATGGAGTAGTTTAGCATTTGGGTCAAGCTAAGTTCTCCACTAGTTCCCACTACAAACGTTAGTAGCTTTTGCTGTAAGTTTCCCTGATGGTAAGAGCAAGGCTGTTTTTAGCTGAGAAGAAGATGAATCTCACTGTCTTTGAAAACACACATGTTTTGTGGTTGCCTATTCACACCAACATCCAATGTCTGGGCAGCAACTGATCTTTCAAATGAATACAACGTGTTTGTTCTTTTGCACTGAAGTACCTAATATGAAATACAAGTCAATTAGCCCAGCAACCCATCTCTTACATAAATGGAGACTAGTCGACTAAACAACAAAACTGAGCCAGAAGTCACATTGCAAAAGCTGTCTCTTTTAAAGGTTGAACTTTGTGGTAAAAACTTAATATCTACATTGTGATTTATTTGTTATAATACATATCATTTCTTATAATAAATATCATTTGTTATACTACATATAATTTCTTATAATACATACACATTAAAGAAAGTTGAAAAGAAAACTAACAGAAAAAGCAGCATCATGTGAACCAGGAATGTTGCTGGAGATTGTGCAGCGTAGCTCGGTTCTTAGGGCTGACAGCCAAACACACGTGCAGCAGCCTCCGACACTCTGAGAAGAGAGTTGACAGAAGACAGAGAAAATTTAGTCTGGAATCTGCAGTGATCTACTGCAACATGGAAGAAACATGATTACTTTACACTATTAATACCAACACTCAGGTACTCAATCACTTACCGTGGGACAGCTTACTGCTGATTTGAATGTTTTTGCTGGTGAAGTCGCCGGTGGTAAATGGCTTGCATCCATCCACCATGTTGAAGAGGAGGGCCCCCAACTGCCATACTGTGGTTGGCCTGGCCTTGTACATCTGATGTTTAAAATACTCTGGAGGTGCAAATGCAAAGGTTCCTACAGTATGTAGAAGGAGACAGAAAGAAACAAAGGATGAGGAACAGGCTGCGATTTAAATGAAAGTCATCGACCAGAGATCACCAGATGAATGAAGAGCAGGAGCAGAAGTACTGTACCAGAGAAGGAGCTGCAAGGCATGTTTGTCACGAGGCTGGAACATCCAAAGTCTATGATCCGCACCCGTGGACCATCTGAGGTGTTTTGGATCAAAACGTTCTCGAGCTTGATGTCCCGATGGAAAACGCCCTTTGAGTGCATCTCGATGGCTGCCTCCACCAGCTGCTTTATGATGATCTGAAACAGAGATAAAGAGACGGAGGAGTTAGAGCGGTGAAGAAGAGACAGCTTTTCATCAATCAAGCTCCATAGTAACCGTTCTGTAGCTAACCCTAACCCTCATGTAATTTTTTTCTCAACCAATAATGAAGCTATATAAGTTACAATTTAGGAATAAAGAGAATGTTTCCATCAAGAAAAAAAGCAATAAAATAAAAATATTTAACTTTAGTTGGAAACAAATAAACTAGTGTGGGGCAGCTTGAACAATCAACACCTGCTGGGAAACCCGTTGTACACGCAGCAACATGCTGGTTTCAGTACCTTTGCCGTCCCTTCGTCCAGTTGGTGACCGTTACACTGGATGTAAGCTGATAAATCAACAGCAGGGACCGGTCTCTCCATGATGAGGATAATCTCCTGATCCAGATTGTACCATTCTATAAATGATACGGCTGCAGATTTGTCCCCAGATCCTGGTACGCTTGCTACTCTGACCATGAGGAGCACCTCATGAGGGATCAGGTATCTCCCCTTGTTTGAGACCTGAAGGAAAACAAAATACAACATTAGTGTCTGAGTGAACGGGGAAGTGTTTTCCTCTTCAACAAAAGAAATAGAAGAAGAACAAAAACGTGAAAGCATTTCAACAGTTGTGAATGAGACATCGGATTCAGTCACTTACCAATGTTAGAGTCCGCACATGTTTTTTAGGGATGTATTTGATCGCCACCTACAGGACAGAATCATGAGTGCTTTGGTCAGTAGAGGGGATAGTGACTGTGTGTATGTGTCGTAGAAGAATAGATTAGTTTTACTTACTGGTAAATTATCACTTTCTCTTGTTCCAGCATAAACTGACCCGAAGCCTCCTTGTCCAAGGTGCTCAAACTGCAGGTACTTGGCCTCGAATTCAGCTACACACACACACACACACGTTCAACAACAGTTAAAAACATTTGTGGATCACATCACTACCTCTAACCGTAACCTCTGTATGTTTAAACTGGCTGGTCTCTGTGCTTAAGGATATAATATTTTTTTTCAAGGTCCAATATATGAATCTAACACTGATCGTATTACTTTCATGCAAACTGCAGTCAGTCTCTTTCACACCATTACCTTACCTCTACTGGTGTGACCGATGAGGAGCATGCTCCTGTTTTCTTGATTGGAAGGTGAAAGGTCTCTGGAGCTCGGGGAGAGGTCAGAGTCGTCATTCCCACTCCTCTGCCTCTTACTAGGAGATTCTATGTCGGTGGAGGCCTTTCTATTCTTGGACTTTCTCTCACTCTCCACTGACACCTCACTGGGTTCGAAGGCACCCCTTGTCCTCTCACTGGATGACTCCAGTTGTATGCCGGCCTTCCTTTTGTTGTTAGTGATCTGCCAATTCTCCTCAAAGATGTCTATGGGATCACTGAAGCAGCCAATGGTCTCTACAAAAGACACATGAATGAATCTTGAATCCTTTCAACAGACAGTATCTGATTGTGCAAACATTATCTGAACATGGGAACTACAGTTTGAATTTAGAAATCACTAGCAACTCACTACTAACCTTCATAGATTTCCTGCAAAATCATATTAACATAAGAGTGTGGTATACTCCAGGTGATCAAGTCGTTCCTAGTGTAATTTAAATGTTGAAATCTTGTTTTGCTTTAGCCAATGACAAAACCTTACAGTGAAGTAAGAATATTAAAATGTCCAATACAAATCAATGAGTTACAAGAGTTTACCTGATAAACTGTCAGACAAAATTGCTGCACAAAACCTACAGTGCATGGAAAGTAGCTGCAGCTGTTGACCAGGACTTACCAGAAAACCCAGAAGAGAGCACAGAATAACGCGGGCTGGAGGTCGAAGACATGCTGTTGTGTTATCGTGCTCAAAACAAATATTTAAGAAAACTTTTTCTGACAAGATGCCAAACGTGTGTCTTCACACTGCTGATTTGCTGAGTGTGACTGAGTTGTAATTGCCTTCCTGTGATCTAATGGACTGGACGGAGGCAGAGTTCTAGAATGTGTCCTTTGAAGTACAAATTATATCAAAAGATGCCAAAATATTTTGTTTCAAAAAGACATAACATTTCCTTTTTAGTCAAACAATGTAAATCATTCATCTCACAGAATTAGTAGAAGTATTAATCATGTCAAATATGATGAAACATTTTCCTCACTTTTAATCATATTAATATTGTTTATTTTTGTTTTTATATTTAAATCAGCATTTTATATTTGCAATTGTTCTTTATTGGTTCAGTTCAACACTTTCTCTCTGTTACACACACACACACACAGATAGCCCCATTTGGAAGCTAATTGAAAATTTAATGGAAATGTACATGCAGGCTGTTCTCATCCAGGTTTCTTTGGAAATGATACGAAAGGTAATGCACTAGAATTCGTATGAAATCCACGTAATCGTGAGTCAGGAGGCTTTGGACACGTGACCTATGTGCTTCTGTATCTCTCCGTGAAAACCAAAAACATGGCGGACATTCATATTATTCTTTATGGGAAATTCAATCTTGTCATTTAAATGTGTTTTCGATCAAATTTTAAGCAAATTGCTTTTCATTTTTTTTATTTTCATAAGCTTCTTTCAGATAGTGTGTATGATCTTTAGTTTAGTTCGTTAGTTAGTTTTTGCAAAGGCTTTTATCGGATTTCTATTGTTGTTATGGTTGTTGCTATGGGCGCTTAGTAAGGTGGTGACCACAGTTTAAAATCCTCCCAAACCGGGACCATGAAGTGAACCGAGTGTCGATGCGGACGTCGTCGACGGTACTTTGTGAAAGAATCGTCCTGGAGCTCTTTGGAAAACATTCTTCTGAGCATAACAGCTAACCGCTAGCATGGGCGTATCGGTCAGTTGAGCCTTAAGGCCATCGGCTAGCAACAGGCATGAAAATGAGTGATTGACAGGCTCGCCAGCCAACCAGTATCGTACTGACAGTTCCTGTCAGAGAGAGCTGCAAGCTCATAGGCTAGCAATAGCCTTGACAACGAAACATCGATTGATTTACACACCACACGGACCAATCAGTGTTGATTACATACACATGGTGTTTGTTTACGTTTTTTTTATTGTGTTACATAACTATAAGAACGCCAGAACCTGCTAACCCTCCATGTGAGCACGGAAGTCATATGTAATGCTAGATGTAATCATGTGAATGCGCCCTGTCTGTATTGTTTGTCTGATTGGCTAGTCAGCTCAGGAGTAGCAGAAGAAAGGGTCATGATTCATATTTGCAACAAAAGTTTGTAAGCTTGTAACTTTCAGGGGTGGATGAAGTACTCAAATATTTTACTTTTTAAATATAATTCCAAAGAATGATTGCAAATAACACAATTCATTGTAAAAAAAAGTAGGAGACAGTATAGATATTTGCTGAGTAAATGTGAAAAGTATTAAGTATTAAAGGGGACATAGCATGCAAATTCCACTTTGTTAGTGCTTCTACAGGTTAATGTGGGTATCTGGCATGTCTACCAACCCAAAAACTCTGGGAAAAAAACACTCGTGCGTTTTGTTATGGTTCCTCTAAGTCAGAAACGTCATGCTTGAGCGACTCGATTGAGCTTCCTGGGTTTTGTGTCATAACAAGGCACTGGAAGTCTCCCTACATGGCCTTGGCCCCCCCGTCCCCCCACACTCGTTACGTCGGGTTTACAGCGAGGCTGCGAGGCAGCGCAGCGCCATTCCCAAGCGACGAGCATTTCTCCGCGCTGGTCAGCCCGCGATTCACTCACATGTGGCATTTGTCTGGATCGTTGGGACTGGGAGGCTGCAGCAGTTGCTCGGGCGCGACCGCTCGCTCTCCCATGCGTGAGCTGGAATTTGTGTCAATGCCACACAGCCAGCAGTGTGGAAGACTTCTGCAGTGTTCAGCACTACTGTAACACACGAGCCCCCACTGTTACGCGGGTTTACACTCGTTACGCAGCGCCGCTGCGAGGCAGCGCAGCGCCGTTCTCGCGCGCAGCCGCCTGGCTGTTCACACGGGACGTGCATTTCTCCGCTGGTCAGCCCCATAGACTGTATATATAAGGTCAGCCCGCGATTCTGCTTTCTCCGCTTGTTGTTGTACCGTTGAATGCCGGGTTCGGGGTAAATGATGGTCTTCATAGCCCCCACCTCTCTTTCTCTCTCTGTCTGTCTGATTGTGTGCTTGTAGTGGATGGGCAGAGGGGGACATTTAATTATGTGATTGGGAAAATTAAAACTCCAGGACAACAGAAGGGGAATACAAAGTATGGGATGCATATTTGATAATTTATATCACATGAAATATGTAATTTATATCGTTTAAAATCATGGGGGGAGAGGAGGGAGGGGGGAGCTGGCTCATTAGCATTTAAAGGAACAGGCACTCAAAACAGGTCACTCTGTGGAGGGCTGTTTTATACAGGGTAAAAAGGGTGCTGTTTTAAATGATCCTTATGGTATTTTGACCAAAGTATGTTACAGACATTTCATTAAGACCCCAAGGAACCATATCAACTTGTGGTAAAATGGGCATGCTATGTCCCCTTTAAGTATTTGCATCTTCAACAACAGCAAACATACTTCAACCAATAAAGCTGGAAAATCCTGAGAAACAGACTCATTAATTGTAAGTTTGGCCTTAATTCACAATTGCTAACCATAAACGACAAAATGTTGACTGTCTGCTATTATTTGAGTGTATTTGAATGAGCAGGGTGACAGTGGTGCAACTAAACCAAGACTGTTGTCAAAGAGTACAAGTCGCATGATCCTCTGTGAATTCATTACCGTGAGCCACCACTTGTATATCACACAGTTATTTTTTTTTTTAGACATTATTGGGCACTATGGGGGTTATTGATTGGGCAGTATTTAGGTGTGAAAAGGGGAGAGAAAGAGCAAAGGGCCAGGTTGGAACTGAACGTGTGGCTGCTACAGGAGGACTCAAGCCTCCTTACAGATATTTAATCCATAAAAATAAAAATGGTTGCCTTTTTAACAATCGAGTCAAACATTGGGATTACACAAGATTGTCTACAAGAATGCGTACATTCTTATTTATACAACTGGAATATACATTATACAATATACTGCTATACAGCATCAACACCTGGAACAGTAATGACTGTCCATTCTGTAAACAACAAACAAGCCAATTTATGGTTTTACATAGACACCGATTGATGAACTGATGAATAATGGCTACTTGATTATGATTTTCCTACTTTAATCTTACTTGTGTAGCTATAACTAATGGAAATTGATACATTGAGCACAGGCCTATGTGTATCTTCTGAAAGGATCCCAGCAAGACCACCTATTATTAATTCCAATACAATAAGAACATTATTTTCCCTTTGTTGGCATGGATGTGGCTCAGAGAGCACCTCCACCCGTACTAAAGGATTAATCAGCACAGCTCAGGGTTGTTAGCTGATTAATGCTCAGGTTGAAAAGGCAGCAGCAGAACTGCCATAGGGAGGCAAGGAGGGACATGCAGAGAGACACACGGTGGACTGGAGAGGACACAGACAAACCTGAAAAGGTTATGTGTTGGACAATTGATGTTTAGTTTAATTTATGTTTGCTCACGTGTGTTAAGAACAAAGATACTGAAAGTAACCGGTTTGTCTCTGGCTGTCTTTGGGAGACCCCAGTGGCATACATTACATCACATTACATATCATTTAGTTGACACTTTTATCCAAAGCGACTTCCAATAAGTGCATTAAATCATGAAACCTCAAAATCAAACCCAGAGCAGCAAGAATCTTGTAAGTACATTAGCTTAAAAAAAGCCAAACTACAAAGTGCTACATGTAAACGCAACATATAAGTGCAACTTTAATTTAAAAACAAAATCTTAGACCATCATTTTCTTAACCAAGGTGTAGTCGGAAGAGATGTGTTTTTAGCCTGCAGCCGAAGATGTGTACACTTTCTGCTGTCCTTATGTCGAGGGGGAGCTCATTCCACCATTTGGGAGCCAGGACAGCAAACAGTCGTGATTTTGTTGAGTGGCTAGCTATCCCGCGCAGTGAGGGAGCAGCAATCCGATTGGCCGATGCAGAGCTGAGTGGACTGGCTGGGGTGTACGGTTTGACCAGGTCCTGGATGTAGACTGGACCCAATCTGTTTGCAACATGGTACGCAAGAACTAGTATCTTGAAGCGGATCGGGGCAGCTAGTGGTAACCAGTGAAGGGAGCGGAGGAGCGGAGTAGTGTGAGTGAATTTAGGTAGGTTAAAGACGAGTTGAGCTGCTGCATTCTGGATGAGCTGCAGAAGTCGGATGGCACTAGCAGGTAGACCTGCCAGGAGGGAGTTACAATAGTCTAGGCATGAGATGACCAGGGCCTGGACCAGAACCTGTGCCGCCTTCTGAGTGAGAAGAGGATGTACAGTATTCTCCTGATGTTGTGCAGCATGTATCTATAGGAACGGGTTGTTGCAGTAATGTTGGCAGTAAGGGAGAGTTGCCTGTCGAGTGTCAGAGCCAGGTTCCTTGTGGTTTGGGTGTGGGCTACCACATATTTGTCGATGGTGATAGTAAGGTCATGGGTGGGAGAGCCTTTCCCTGGAAGGGAAAGTAGCTTGGTCTTGTCAAGGTTGATTTTAAAGTGGTGTGTGAAAATCCACTGAGAGATTACAGCTGGACAGGCAGAGATTTGTGCTCCTACCTGCACTGTAATGAATTGCTGTAAGAAAACAGCCAAATTCTGACAGTAACATTCTGTTTTCCATTAAAACGGCACTGTGCTGTAGAAAACAATGCATTCTGGGAAATATTTATGAGCAGCTTGCTGTTTTCCTTAAAACATTGCAATATACTGTAAACAGCATTGCATTCTGGGGGTGATGTCAGAATCAACGGCAGAGAGGTCCTGAAAAAACAGAATGCTACTATATTTGTAGAAGACACATGTTGAACACAAAGTCGTGAAACCCAACTCTGGACCTTTTTTAGAGGATTATCCATCTGAATCCTGCATCATATCAGCAAGTCTTCGGTAAGTTGAAATAAACCTTATCTGCCTTGCATTTTTTGCTTACTTTTGCTGTCTTTTATACAAACTCAGACTGACTAGAACTGTAACTTAGCTAGCTTGCAGCACTTGCATGTGGACCTCTCAATCAGCCATGCAGTGACTTGTGAGTACAGCAGTAAAGCTACTTTTTTAATTATTATTTTGTAGGTTCGGCCAATACTAAATAGTACTTAGTTTGTCCTCTTCTGTACATTTTCAACTCCACTACAGCTTTGATAATGTTACTCTTATTGGGTATTAAAGTTTAACTAATAGTGTGTAATATTAGTATGTTGTCCAGCTGCTGAAGGAACCACTTTACAAAGACTTCAGATGGACTCATTCTAATATTCTCACCACATTTTTTTTGTCTGTGCTCTGCAGCAATCTTCCACAGTGGTGGCGAAAGGACACTCAACCTACCTTTGACTCCTCCTCTAGTAATGCTTGGTATGTATTCAGAACATAACTTATATTGCATACATAGACTGTATATATAATGGCCGTAGGGTCCGTGACGTCACCCGTTGGTTTCTGAAGAGTGAAAATTAGGCTAGTAGTAGGCGTTCACCCGGCGCCATCTTGCCGGTGCTGACTCCTCCTAGTTCCTGGCTAACCAATAAATGGGCAAAGAGGAGCGCGAGTGAAGACTGACAGCTGAGCCACGCCCGCAGAGGCTCAAGCGTTGCCTGGTTAGCTCAGGCTAAGGCTGAGCTACATCACCCGCGACGCTGCGGCTAGCGCTGCGGTATTTATTGCTTCAGGATGGTCGCGATGTTACAACGAACTCCCACTAGAGGTAAGTAACCTTGAAACTACAACAACAAAACCCTATTGCTTTATCTATTATCGTCATATGCTTACATGCCTCAAGTGGTTTTTAATATGTAATTGTTATAAAGGTACCGTTTATTTTAACACGTGTAATGAACAGATTGAAGCAAATTAACTACACTACTACAGTCGTGTTTGGTTGTGACTTGATTTTAATTTTAATAAGTTAATAAGTTAATGAATCGCTTATGTGTAAGTTGCGTATGATAGTAACTATATGTTTCACAAATGTTTATGATACATGCTGGTATAACCACCATTACTATTGCCACCATGTTTATTTAGCCTGTTATAGATTTACAGTGAATTAGACAGTTTAGATATAATTATAATCTCCACACCACTGTTGGTTCTCATATTTTATTATATAATTATGTTTTCACTGAGGTGGAGGGCTTGATGTGGACTGTATCAACAGCTCTGTGGGAATTATCACCTTGAATATTACAGATGAGGTAGAAAGACATTTTATCTATTTGTACAATGTTTTATTTCTTTCAGTGATACATTTCATTTAGCTGATACTTTATCCAAGCGACTTACAATATGTGCATTTAACCATGAGGTACAAACCCAGGCCCAGTACATTGGTTCTGTCTGAAATCTGTGGTGCTTCCACCTGCTGAACACAGAATAAACTGTAAGAACCAGTCTTTGCTGGAACATACAACATAAAACATCCTTTTATAGTGAGTTTCTTCTTTTCATTAGATGAAGCACTGCAGCACCTGATATCCCTCAGCATCCACTGTGGCAGCAGCAACATGGTGGAGATCGGCAGCTTCAGGCTGGTCAACATAGAGACTGACCTGCATAGCTTCATCCTGCACAACACTTCATGTTTTCCTCCTTAACTAAAGATGGCCTGCAACTGTTTAGAGTTGGCAGTCATTGCTAAAGTGTATGGATAATGAGTTAATTTCTATATTCATTGTGGTTGGTTAAAAAATGAACACTTATCAGAACAATGTTTATCTTTTACTTTCTGATTTGATACACTTTAGATAAAACCAGTGTTTTATTTTTCTTCTTTGCCATAAGAGACAGAACACAGTCAGCACAGCTGTGTCCTTCCAGGCTAGTCCGTCACTAATAAAATGACAGGAAACATAAAAGTGGCATTATTGTAGAGGAAGTGTTACTTATGAACAAAGTTTGTATCCTTATTTTCTGTGGATATTCAACTATGTATTTGAATATGGTTTTGGATTAAACAATTACTACAAGACAATGAATGTACAGTATGGGTTCTTCCACATTAATAGTATTGCATTTATAATTGAATGCATTATGTATTATATACCAATACTTTCAACTTTGATTGTTTGTAAAGTTATGAAAACAGGTCTGTACCTGGAGTCAGTGTTGAGTGATGACCCTCAGTGTTCAGTCTGGTTTAGTTCCAGTTGTGTCTCATGTTGGACATCACAGGTGCAGGCTGTCTGAGTCACCTAGAGGAACATTCAACACAAATACACCAGATACGTAAAAAGTCATACATGCCAGGTTAACTCCTTAACAGACTTTTACATGGTAAAAATAAAAGTTTATTACTTAAAGTTCATCAGATCATAATCATTTCAGCTTAGAAATAGGTGGTGGACATCCAGCCTCAGGTTCTCTATGTGAATACTCTATTTCTAGTAAGTTACACTTCCTATAATTTATTTAACACAATAATTCAGTAAAGTCTGCCTAAGATTAACGATGTAAAACTGAATGTAGCCGACAGAGTTTTAGTTTTCACTAACCACGTTACAACACATCAACACCAATACTCTGAATAAAAGGCTTTAGGAGGCAGTAATGCTACTTTAAACAGCTGCTCTTAAAATGCAGATGTGACTTTAAATATATCACGTTTCCAGTTGATCACAGTAAATCTGTTTCTGCAGAATAATAATCTGTGTAACGTAGTCAAGTCAAATGGGTTGGCAAGTGAAACAACTTTACATAACATTAGATATCTTCATTAGTGGAGCTTATTCTCCAAACACGCACAGTCGCCTGTCTCGGTTCATCGGTAATAACTCCGTACGGTCCGGTGTATCGCCATTACTGCTGGTATCTTGCCTGCAGGCTAGCCCGGAGCTAAGCTAACAAGCCAGTACAGAACGATACCTGCTCATCACTACTAACACTAACACATACATAAAATAAACTTTACTTATCACAGAAGCGGGAGGCGCGAGGCGTCACACAAGTTCTCCGTCCGGGGGAACAAGCCGAACATCAAACCGTGTTATTCATCCAGTATCCCAAGGTGACTTCTCTCCACAGACTCAGGTCTGTTCGGTGACGGGTTAGCCTGGTAGCCTGTTAGCTCAGGTAGGCCGAGGCAGGCAACAGGCTAGGAGCTGGGTCGCGACTTAACGGTGGCGTCACCTGTCCATCCAAGTGATAATTATTATAATATCAAACCTCTATATAATTTAAACGAGCGAGTTAGAAAAAATTCACCCCCTCAGAGTTGTCATGAAGGAAGAACTAAGTGATTGAGACTAAAACCGTTTTTGAACCATGCTGTAAACAGGTTTAATTCTGCTCTAAAGTCGGGCTTTTAACTTAGAGTCAATGAGGGTGGCTCCTTCTTGAAACCAGCCTCAAGTGGCCACCCAGTGAACTGCAGCTTTTTGCACTTCTGTGGCCTCATCTCTCAGCCCGGGATGTTGCCCCTTGGAAGTACACACAGAGAGAACACTGTTACGTCAAAGAGAACACACACATCCAAGATAACTAAGCAGCTAGTCTGACAGCTATAGCACCAGGCTTTCCAACAAGCCACGCCCCAAATATTGACTGTTGCTATGTGGTGCTTCTGTGGGAAGCCATAGGTTCTTTTGACCATGTGACTCTGCACCGCACTGATTTAACGTGATGCATGCTGGTTAGAGAAATTTTGTCTGACTTTTACCAGCGCTGCAAAACATCACCATGTCACATGACCTTAAAATATTGTGAGAGCGAGTCAGCTGCAATCAGACCCCGTGCAGTTGTTCTCCTTCAGCTGCAACACCACTGGGTGCATAAAAGAAATACATAAAATAGCGGAAACATCGTTGTTAAACTTTATTCAACATTCATGACACGCAGTAAACACCAGAACATGTGCAAACTGCATCATCATTATAACATTTATCAAAACCACGCATGTTCACAGTAAGACAAGCTGGAGAGGTTTTACTTTACATTTCTTCTTCACCCCTTTAAAGTCCTCATAATTTGTCATTAGCGTACAGATTTTATTGCAGCCGGAGGAACTGTACTGTGATCACTCTGCAAGGACTCGGCAAGGAGCTGCCTTTGGGCAATCAAAAACACACATTCATTTTTTAACATCTGCTGTGGAGAAAGAGTCAACTGCTGAAAATCTTTGGCTCAAAGCCTTCAAATATCGTGAAACTTTGACAATTAAAATGGAAATGGGAATCTGTAGAGGGACTAAAGACTAAAACTTATCCAAGTTACACACTTTCAATTCAGTAATCTGGTAACAAGATTCTTGATTAAAAAGGTTTGGAGAAGCGTTGCACAGTCTGGAGAAGAACCTGCTGATGGTAGCTGGATCTTGATGGTGGTGTCTGACAGATCTTCGGCCCGGCAGAGACAATATATTTGTCAGTGTTGGTCTTGACTAAGTCTGACAGCACACTTACAACCCCGTGCCACTTTTTGCAGATTTTTTTTGAAAACGGCTTTCAAGTTGTTTCATCATTTTTGGGGTGATCTCCAAAATCTTCATCCTTGATTTCGACCCATATGTTTTCGAGTGACGCTCGATGATGGTGTTGGTGATCTGAGAGTGTTAGACAACTTTGCTTTAGCAAAAGATCCTCGAAACCAGCCAGAACAATTATCCTGATGGGTAATTTCCTTCCTTCACTGTTGGTTCTTGCTCTTCTCTGTATTCTTCACTGAATTCAGGAGTGGTCACCTTGCTTTCTAGGCCAGACCCGTTACCAGGTGCCGAGAAGGCAGACTGGCCCCACCCGATCGGGCCCTCTGGCTGACTTTTTCTAAACTGCATATTGTTATCACCGTGGAAGTGGGGATTTCCTGACTGTGTGTGAAGCCACCACCTCATTACTCCAAGGAAACACCACTGTGTAAAGGGATGTCAGCTGATATTATATAACACGTGGCGGACAAACCGTTATAGCAGCCACCGTGGTTGTAGAGGCTTTTGGTCGTAAGGGTCATCTTAAATCTCATCCTATCTATGTGATTGCTGAGGATGTATTAGCTCGTTGGTTAACTCGAGGTTTCACCACTGAAAATATCATCCATCCATTGAGACCCATTCTGCCCCTGCTGTATCTCACCAACTGCTGTTGGAAGCAAGCGTCAATATCACTTTCGTAACAGATTGCATTGACTGCCTACCCAAAACCTTGTCAAAGGCCGGGTTGTAAAGGCTGTCAAAGTAGCATTATTCAGCCTGCCCACAATCGACAAATGGACCTTGGGCAAACTGCTTTAGCCCGATTGTCCTAATCCTTTCAGACACTTTCTTCAGAGAGGTGTGCTCTGGGCTACATTTCTGGATCATCTTTGTTTTGCGACATGATTTCATCCACAATCACCTCAGCAACGTCATCTGCAGCATTCTTAATCTCCAAGTGGAGCCAGATTCCAACTGATCATAATCATGTTCGGATATTTCATCGTTAGTAGATTCTGTGTATTGAGGACCTCCTCCTTAATGATCTCCTGGACAGTTGTGGATGTTGCAGACAGAAGACTTTCCCTGTCTTCTGAGATTGTCTTCTGGGATGAGGATGATGACTGACTGTCATCTTCATTGACCGAAGTTGGTAGACATTCTTTTGCTCTTAGAAGGTGCACACATACGTTTCAGATTCCTCATGAGTCCCTTGATCATTTTGCCGGCCTGTTGAATCGCCACCTTGTAGTCTTTTTGGAGGTGTGACACGAGGAGTAGTTGCCTTCACACTGTCCACACCCATGGAAAGGACAGAGTTGACACCTCCTGCAATCTCTTTTAACATGAAGTCAACTGGGTCAAATTCTCTGAACTTACCAAAAGAATTGATTTCATCTGGAGCGTCAGAGCCTGAGCAAAAACCTGAGGAAGTGTATTTGCCCAGAGCAAATCCCTCCTTCTCAGACACAGGCACAGCTGTGCTCTCAGATCCTTTAGGATGGATTGCTGTCATCAAAATGACAATTTCCAGCAGTTTCTCTCGAGGTATGGTCATTGTGGCCACATCAGGTTTGCCGAAAGATTCCATTGTTCTGATGTCATGCCTTGGAAAAGGGCGTCACAATGGGCAGAATGCTAATAGATGTCCATCTTCATGTTTCTGATATTGTTTTTCAATACTTCTCTCTTATTGGCTTAGTTTTGAAAATCGTACTATTCCTGTCAGTGCTCTCTCTGTTCTCCGTGTACTACCCCTACCATACCTGATCAGCTAGGACAAGGAATCAAATGAGATTATAGCACACACCAAAGGAACACACACACCAAGAGAACTTGGTGCTAAAGCCTGGTGCTATGATGTGTCAGACTAGCTGCTTGATTCTCTTTGATGTGTGTGTACGCAAAGAGAACACTGTTGCGTCAAAGAGAACACACACATCAAGATAACAAACAGCTAGTCTGACATCATAGCACCAGGCTTTCCAACAAGCCCACGCCCCAAATATTGACTATTTGCTATAGCAGCCATTGCTACCTTGGGAAGCCATAGGTTCTTGCAAACATACAAATACCACCGCACTGATTTGCGTGATGCATGCTGGTTAGAAATTTTGTCTGACTTTTACCAGTAGCTGCAAAACATCACCATGTCCACATGACCTTAAAATATTGTGAATAGTCAGCTGCAATCCAGACCGTGCAGTTGTTCTCCTTCAGCTGCAGCACCTGGGTGCATAAAGTACATAAAATAGCCGAAACTATCGTTGTTAAACTTTATTCAACATTCAACGGCGCAGTAAACACCAGAACATGTGCAAACTGCATCATCCATTATAACATCTGTCAAAACCACGCATGTTCACAGTAAGACAAGCTGGAGGGTTTTTACTTTACATTTCTTCTTCACCCCTTTAAAAGTCCTCTCATAATTTGTCATTGGGGTACAGATTTTATTGCTGCAGCCGGAGGAACTGTACTGTGATCACTCTGCAGAAGTTCGGCAAGGCTGCCTTTGGGCAATCAAAACACACATTCATTTTTAACATCTGCTGTGGAGAAAGAGTCACTTTGCTGAAAATCTTTCTTAAAAGCCTTCAAATGTAAATAACGACAATTAGAATGAAATAGGAATCTGTGAGACTAAAGACTAATTTCCCATCAAGTTACACACTTTCATTCTGTTAATCTGGTAACCAAGATTCTTGATTAAAAGGTTTGGAGAAGGCGTTGCACAGTCTGGAGAAGAACCTGCTGATAGGCGCTGGATCTTGATGGTGGTGTCACAAGCAGATCTTTGACGGCAGGAACAATATATTTGTCCAGTGTTGGGTCTTCCATTTCCAATTCTGACAGCACACTTACAACCCGTGCCACTTTGCAGATTTTTTGAAAACGGCTTTGTCAAGTTGTTTCATCATTTTTGGGGGTGATCTCAAAATCTTCATCCTTGATTTGACCCATATGTTTTCGAGTAGGCTCGATGATGAGTGTTTGGTGATCTGAGAGTGTTCGACAACTTTGCTTTAGCAAGATCCTCAGGAAACCAGCTTCAGAACAATTATCCTGATGGGTAATTTCCTTCACTTCCACTGTTGGTTCTTGCTCTTCTCTGTATTCTTCACTGAATTCAGGAGTGGTCACCTTGTGCTTTCTGAGCCAGACCCGTTACCAGGTGCCGAGGCAGACTGGCCCCACGATCGGGCCCTCTGGCCACAGCTTTTTTCTAAACTATATTATTTATCACCGTGGAAGTGAGAGTTTCTGACTGTGTGTGAAACCACCACCTCATTCTCCAAAGAGCACCACACAATGGCAAGGATGTCAGCTGATATTATAGCACGTGGCGGACAAACCGTTATGCTTGTGCACCGTGGTTGTGAGGCTTTTGATGTGAGGTCATCTTAAATCTCATCCTATCTATGTGATTGCTGAGGATATTATTCAGCTGGGTGGTTAACTCGAGGTTTCACCACTGAAAATATCATCCATCCATTGGAACCATTCTGCCCCTGCCATCATCTCACAACTGCTGTGGAAGCAGAGCGTCAATATCACTCGTAACAGATTGCATTGACTGCCTACCCAAAACCTTGTCAAAGGCCGGGTTGTAAAGGCTGTCAAAGTACTTGTTATTCAGTCTGCCCACCAATACGACAAATGGATGACTTGGGCAAACTGCTTTGCAGCGATTGTCCTAATCCTTTCAGACACTTTCTTCAGAGAGGGTGTGTACAGGTTGTTTTTCTGGATCATCTTTGTTTCACGACATTATTTCATCACAATCACCTCAGCAAATCATCTGCAACATTCTTAATCTCCAGAGTGGAGCCAGATTCCAACTGATCATAATCATAGTCGGATATTTCATCGTTAGTAGATTCTGTGTATTGAGAGACCTCCTCATAATGATCTCCTGGACAGTTGTGGATGTTGCGGACAGAGCTTTTTCCCTGTCTTCTGAGATTGTCTTCTGGATAGAGGATGATGACTGACTGTCATCTTCATTGACCAGTTGGTAGACCTTCTTTTGCTCTTAGAAGATTGCACATACGTTTTCAGATTCCTCATGAGTCCCTTGATCATTTTTGCCAGCCTGTTGAATCATACCTTGTAGTCTTTTGGAGGTGTGACACGGAGTAGTTGCCTTCACACTGTGCCACGCCCATGGAAGGACAGAGTTGACACACTCTGCAATCTCTTTAGCAGTCAACTGGGTCAAATTCTCTGAACTTGCAAGATTGATTTCATCTGGAGCGTCAAGAGCCTGAGCAAAACCTGAGGAAGTGTGTTGCCCAAAGAGGCAAATCACACTCTTCTCAGACACAGGCACAGCTATTGCTCTCAGGAATCCTTTAGGATGGATTGTCATCAAAATGACAATTTCCAGCAGTTTCTCTCGAGGTATGGTCATTGTGGCCACATCAGGTTTGCCTTTTTTCAGAGATTCCATTGTTCTGATGTCATGCCTTGGAAAAGGGCGTCACAATGGAGCAGAATGCTGTCGATGTCCATCTTCATTTTTAATCTTGTTTTTCAATACTTCTCTTATTGGCTTAGTTTTTAGAAATGTCGTACTATTCCACTGTGGAAGTGCTCTCTCTGTTCTCAAGTGTACTACCCTACCATACACTGATCAACTAGGACAAAGGAGATATCAGAAATGAGATTATAGCACACACCAAAGGGAACACACACACCAAAGAGAACTTGGTGCTAAAGCTGTGCTATGATGTCAGACTAGCTGCTTGGATTCTCTTTGATGTGTGTACACCTAAAAGAGAACACTGTGCGTCAAAGAGAACACACACATCCAAGATAACTAAGCAGCTAGTCTGACATCATAGCACCAGGCTTTCCAACAAGCCACGCCCCAAATATTGACTGTTGCTATATGGCATTGTAGCTACCTTAGGAAGACCATGGTTCTTTGACTTCATGTGACTCTGCCGCACTGATTTAACGTGATGCATGCTGGTTAAAATTTTGTCTGACTTTTACCAGCGCTGCAAACATCACCATGTCACATGACACTTAAAATATTGTAGGAGGCGGAAGGTCAGCTGCAATCAGGGCCGTGCAGTTGTTCTCCTTCAGCTGCAGCACCTGGGTGCATAAAAGTACATAGATGTGGCCGAAACTATCGTTGTTAAACTTTATTCAACATTCAACGACGCAGTAAACACCAGAACATGTGCAAACTGCATCATCATTATAACATTGTCAAAACCACGCATGTTCACAGTAAGACAAGCTGGAGGGTTTTACTTTACATTTCTTCTTCACCCCTTTAAAGTCCTCTCATAATTTGTCATTAGCGTACAGATTTTATTGCTGCAGCCGGAGGAACTGTACTGTGATCCCTCTGCAAGGACTGGCAAAAAGGCTGCCTTTGGGCAATCAAAAACACACATTCATTTTAGCATCTGCTGTGGAGAAAGAGTCACTTTGCTGAAAATCTTTGTTCAAAGCCTTCAAATGTAAGTGAGCAACGACAATTAAAATGTGGAAATGGGAATCTGTGGGGACTAGGAGCCTAAAAACTTATCAAGTTACACTTTCATTCTGTTAATCTGGTAACAAGATTCTTGATTAAAGGTTTGGAGAAGGCGTTGCACAGTCTGGAAGAACCTGCTGATGGTGGCTAGTCTTGATGGTGAGTGTCACAACAGATCTTTGACGACAGAACCAATATATTTGTCCAGTGTTGGGTCTTCCATTTCAATTCTGACAGCACACTTACAACCCCGTGCCACTTTTTGCAGATTTTTTTATGAACGACTTTGTCAAGTTGTTTCATCATTTTTAAGGGTGATCTCAAAATCTTCATCCTTGATTTACGACCCATATGTTTCAGTGAAGGCTACGATGATGGTGTTTAGTGATCTGAGAGTGTTCGACAACTTTGCTTTGTAAAGATCCTCCGAAACCAGCTTCAGAACCAATTATCCATGATGGGTAATTTCCTTCCTTCCACTGTTGGTTCTTGCTCTTCTCTGTATTCTTCACTGAATTCCAGGGAGTGGTCACCTTGCTTTCTGAGCCAGACGTTGCCCAGGTGCCGAAGGCAGACTGGCCCCACCGATCGGGCCCTCTGACACGCTTTTTCTAAACTGCATGTGTTATCCGTAGAGTAGAGAGTTTCTGACTGTGTGTGAAATACCACCTCATTACTCCAGGAAACACCACACAATGGCAAGGATGTCAGCTGATATTATAGCACGTAGCGGACAAACCGTTATGCTTGTGCCGTGGTTGTGAGGCTTTTGGTCGTGAGGTCATCTTACGTCTCATCCTATCTATGTGATTGCTGAGGATATTATTCAAGCTCGTTAGTTAACTCGAGGGTTTCACCACTGAAAATATCATCCATCCATTCAGACCCATTCTGCCCCTGCTGTATCTCACCAACTGCTGTTGGAAACGGAAGCGTCAATATCACTTTCGTAACAGATTGCATTGACTGCCTACCCAAAACCTTGTCAAAGGCCGGGTTGTAAAGGCTGTCAAAGTACTTGTTATTCAACCTGCCCACAATACGACAAATGGGCGCTTAGGCAAACTGCTTTTAGCGGTGTCCTAATCCTTTCAGACACTTTCTTCAGAGAGGAGTGTGCTCTGGGCTGTTTCTGGATCATCTTTTGTTTTGCGACATGATTTCATCCACAATCACCTCAACAACACGTCATCTGCAACATTCTTAATCTCCAGAAGTGGAGCCAGATTCAACTGATCATAATCATAGTCGGATATTTCATCGTTAGTAGATTCTGTGTATTGAGAGACCTCCTCCTTAATGATCTCCTGGACAGTTGGATGTTGCGGACAGAAGACTTTCCTGTCTTCTGGGGATTGTCTTCTGGGATGAGGATGATGACTGACTGTCATCTTCATTGACCAGTTGGTAGACCTTCTTTTTGCTCTTAGAAGGTGCACACATACGTTCAGATTCCTCATGATCCCTTGATCATTTTGCGGCCCTATTTGAATCATACCTTGTAGTCTTTTGGAGGTGTGACCACGAGGGTAGTTGCCTTCACACTGTCCACACCCATGGAAAGGACAAGAGTTGACACACTCTGCAATCTCTTTGGCAGTCAACTGGGTCAAATTCTCTGAACTTACAAAATTGATTTCATCTGGAGCGTCAGAGCCTGGTAAAACCTGAGGAAGTGTATTTGCCCAAAGGCAAATCACACTCTTCTCAGACACAGGCACAGCTGTTATCTCAAGATCCTTTGGATCGTTGTGTCATCAAAATGACAATTTCCAGCAGTTTCTCTCCGAGGTATGGTCATTGCTTGGCCACATCAGGTTGCCTTTTTTGAAGAAAGATTCCATTGTTCTGATGTCATGCCTTGGAAAAAGGGCGTCACAATGGGCAGAATGCTAATGATGTCCATCTTCATGTTTCTGATATTGTTTTTCAATGCTTCTCTTATTGGCTTAGTTTTTGAAAATCGTACTATTCCTGTCAGTGCTCTCTCTGTTCTCCGTGTACTACCATACACTGATCAACTAGGACAAAGGAGATATCAGAAATGGATTATAGCACACACCAAGGGAACACACACACCAAAAGAGAACTTAGTGCCTAAAATATAGTGCTATGATGTCAGACTAGCTGCTTAGTTCTCTTTGATGTGTGTGTACACACCGAGAACACTGTTGCGTCAAAAGAGAACACACACATCCAAGATAACTAAGCAGCTAGTCTGACATCATAGCACCAGGCACCAACAAGCCACGCCCCCAAATATGACTGTTGCTATATGGCGGTAGCTACCTTGGGAAGCCATGGGTTCTTTTGACTTCATGTGACTCTGCACCGCACTGATTTAACGTGATGCATGCTGGTTAGAAATTTTGTCTGACTTTTACCAGGCGCTGCAAAACATCACCCATGTCCACATGACCTTAAATATTGTGGGAAGCGAGTCATGCAATCAGACCGTGCAGTTGTTCTCCTTCAGCTGCAGCACCTGGGTGCATAAAAAGTACATAAAATAGCCAAACTATCGTTGTTAAACTTTATTCAACATTCCATGACGCAGTAAACACCAGAACATGTGCAAACTGCATCATCATTATAACATCTCTGTCAAAACCATGTTCTGATAAGACAAGCTGGAGGTTTTACTTTACATTTCTTCTTCACCCCTTTAAAAGTCCTCTCATAATTTGTCATTAGGTACAGATTTTATTGCACGCCGGAGGAACTGTACTGTGATCACTCTGCAAGGACTAAAGCAGGAGCTGCCTTTGAGCAATCAAAACACACATTCATTTTAGCATCTGCTGTGGGAAAAGTCACTTTGCTGAAAATCTTTGTTCAAAAAGCCTTCAAATGTAGCAGGCAACGACAATTAGAATGGAAATGGGAATCCTGTGAGGACTAAAGACTAAAACTTATCCAAGTTACACACTTTCATTCTGGTAATCTGGTAACAGAGATTCTTGATTAAAGGTTGGAGAAGTGATTTGCTTCAGTCTGGAAGAACCTGCTGATAAGGCGCTGGATCTTGATGGTGGTGTCACAAGCAGATCTTTGGCCGACAGAGACAATATGTTGTCAGTGTTGGGTCTTCCATTTCCAATTCTGACGGCACACTTACAACCCGTGCCACTTTTTGCAGATTTTTTGAAAGCGGCTTTGTCAAGTTGTTTCATCATTTTTGGGAGTGATCTCAAAATCTTCATCCTTGATTTCGACCCATATGTTTCGAGGTAGGCAGCTCGATGATGGTGTTTGGTGATCTGAGTGTTCGACAGCTTTTGCTTTGCTTAAAGATCCTCAAAACCAGCTCCAGAACAATTATCCTGATGGGTAATTTCCTTCCTTCCACTGTTGGTTCTTGCTCTTCTCTGTATTCACTGAATTCCAGGGTAGTCCGCCTTGCTTTCAGGCCAGACCCGTTACCAGGTGCCGAGAAGGCAGACTGGCCCCACCGTCAGGCCTCTGACACAGCTTTTCCTAAACTATGTGTTATCACCGTGGAAGTGAGTTTCTGACTGTGTGTGTGACCACCACCTCATTACTCAAGGAAACACCACACAATAGCAAGGATGTCAGCTGATATTGCCAGCACGTGGCGGACAAACCGTTATGCTTGTGCACCGTGGTTGTGAGGCTTTTGGCTATTAGGGTCATCTTAAATCTCATCCCTGTCTATGTGATTGCTGAGGATATTATTCAGCTCGTTGGTTAACTCGAGGGGTTTCACCACTGAAGTATCATCCATCCATTGAGACCCATTCTGCCCCTGCTGTATCTCACCAACTGCTGTTGGAAGCAGAGCGTCAATATCACTCGTAACAGATTGCAGTGACTGCCTACCCAAAACCTTGTCAAGGCCGGGTTGTAAGGCTGTCAAAGTACTTGTTATTCAGTCTCTCTGCCCACAATGCGACAAATGGACGCTTGGGCAAACTGCTTTGCAGCGATTGTCCTAATCCTTTCAGACACTTTCTTCAGAGGAGTGTGCTCTGAGTTGTTCTGGATCATCTTTGTTTTGCGACATTATTTCATCACAATCCACCCCTCAGCAACGTCATCTGCAACATTCATAATCTCAGAGTGGAGCCAGATTCAACTGATCCATAATCATGATCGGATATTTCATCGTTAGTAGATTCTGTATTCGGGGAACCTCCTCCTTAATGATCTCCTGGACAGTTGTGGATGTTGCAGACAGAGGAGCTTTCCCTGTCTTCTGAGATTGTCTTCTGGGATGAGGATGATGACTGGCTGTCATCTTCATTGACCAGTTGGTAGACCTTCTTTTGCTCTTAGAGGAGATTGCACACATACGTTTCAGATTCCTCATGAGTCCCACTCCAGTCATTTTTGCCAGCCTGTTGAATCATACCTTGTAGTCTTTTTGGAGGTGTGACACGAGGTAAGTTGCCTTCCACACTGTCCACGCCATGGAAGGACAGAGTTGACACACTCTGCAATCTCTTTGTGATCCAGCTGGGTCAAATTCTCTGAACTTGTAAGATTGATTTCATCTGGAGCGTCAGAGCCTGAGCAAAAACCTGAGGAAGTGTGTTGCCCAAAGAGGCAAATCACACTCTTCTCAGACCACAGGCACAACTGTGCTCTCAAGATCCTTTAGGATGGATTGTGTCATCAAAATGACAATTTCCAGCAGTTTCTCTCCGAGTATGGTCATTGTGGCCGCATCAGGTTGCCTTTTTTGAAAGATTCATTGTTCTGATGTCATGCCTTGGAAAAGGGCGTCACAATGGGCAGAATGTATCGATGTCCATCTTCATGTTTCTGATATTGTTTTTCAATACTTCTCTTATTGGCTTAGTTTTTGAAAATCGTACTATTTCTGTCAGTGCTCTCTCTGTTCTCCAGTGTACTACCTACCATACACCTGATCAACTAGGACAAAGGAGATATCAGAAATGAGATTATATAGCACACACCAAAGAGAACACACACACCAAAGAGAACTTGGTGCTAAAGCCTGGTGCTATGATGTCAGACTAGCTGCTTAGTTCTCTTTGATGTGTGTGTACCTCAAAAGAGAACACTGTTGCGTCAAGAGAACACACATCAAGATAACTAAGCAGCTAGTCTGACATCATAGCACCAGGCTTTCCAACAAGCCACGCCCCCAAATATTGACTGTTGCTATAGCAGTAGCTACCTTGGGAAGCCATGGGTTCTTTGATTTCATGTGACTCTGCACCGCACTGATTTAACGTGATGCATGCTGGTTAGAAATTTTGTCTGACTTTTACCAGCGCTGCAAAACATCACCATGTCACATGACCTTAAAATATTGTGGGAATGTGGAGTCAGCTGCAATCAGACCGTGCAGTTGTTCTCCTTCAGCTGCAGCACCTGGGTGCATAAAAAGAAGTACATAAAATGGCAGAAACTATCATTGTTTAACTTTATTCAACATTCAACAAGCCGCAGTAAACACCAGAACATGTGCAAACTGCATCATCATTATAACATGTCAAAACCACGCATGTTCACAGTAAGACAAGCTGGAGGGTTTTTACTTTACATTTCTTCTTCACCCCTTTAAAAGTCCTCTCATAATTTGTCATTAGGGTACAGGTTTTATTGCTGCCTTTGGAGGAACTGTACTGTGATCACTCTGCAAGGACATCGGCAAGGCTGCCTTTAGGCAATCAAAAACACCCATTCATTTTTAACATCTGCTGTGGAGAAGAGTCACTTTGCTAGGAAATGTTCCCATTCAAAGCCTTCAAATGCTCATGAGCAGAGCAATTCAAAATGGAAATGGGAATCTGTGGGGGACTAAAGACTAAAACTTATCAAGTTACACACTTTCATTCACAGTAATCTGGGGAACAAGATTCTTGATTAAAAAGGAGTTTGGAGGAAAGTGATTGCACAGTCTGGAGAAGAACCTGCAGTGGCTGGATCTTGATGGTGAATTGTCACAAGCAGATCTTTGACGACAGAGACAATATATTTGTCCAGTGTTGGGTCTTCCATTTCAATTCGACAGCACACTTACAACCCCGTGCCACTTTGCAGATTTTTTTGAAAAGCGGCTTTGTCAAGTTGTTTCATCATTTTTGGAGTGATCTCAAAATCTTCATCATGATTTCGCCCATATGTTTCGAGTAGGCTCGATGATGGTGTTAATTGATCTAGAGTGTTTCGAGCAACTTTGCTTTGTGAATCCTCGAAACCAGCTTCAGAACAATTATCTGATGGTAATTTCCTTCCTTCCACTGTTAGTTCTTGCTCTTCTCTGTATTCTTCACTGAATTCAGGAGTGGTCACCTTGCTTTCTGACCAGACCGTTACCAGATTGCCGAAGGCAGACTGTGGCCCCACCGTCCCAGACCCTCTGACACAGCTTTTTCTAAACCTTATTATTATCACCGTGGAGTGAGAGTTTCTGACTGTGTGTGAAGCCACCACCTCATTACTCAAGGAAACACCACACACAATGGCAAGGATGTCAGCTGATATTATAGCACGTAGCGGATCAAACCGTTATGCTTGTGCACCGTGGTTGTGAGGCTTTTGGTCGTGAGGTCATCTTAAATCTCATCCTATCTATGTGATTGCTGAGGATATTATTCAGCTCGTTGGTTAACTCGAGGTTTCACCACTGAAATATCATCCATCCATTGAGACCCATTCTGCCCCTGCTGTATCACCAGCACTGTTGGAAGCAGAGCGTCAATATCACTCGTAACAGATTGCATTGACTGCCTACCCAAACCTTGTCAAGGCCGGGTTGTAAGGCTGTCAAAGTACTTGTTATTCAGTCTGCTTACAATCGACAAATGGGCGCTTGGGCAAACTGCTTTGCAGCGGTGTCCTAATCACTTTCAGACACTTTCTTCAGAGAGGGTGTGCTCTGGGCTGTTTCTGGATCATCTTTGTTTTGCGACATGAATTTCATCCACAATCACCTCAACAACGTCATCTGCAACATTCTGTAATCTCCAGAGTGGAGCCAGATTCCAACTGATCATAATCATAGTCGGATATTTCATCGTTAGTAGATTCCTGTATTGAGAGACCTCCTCCTTAATGATCTCCTGGACAGTTGTAAGGATCTTGCAGACAGAAGACTTTCCTGTCTTCTGAGATTGTCTTCTGGGATGAGGATGATGACTGACTGTCATCTTCATTGACCAGTTGGTAGACCTTCTTTTGCTCTTAGAGGTGCACACATACGTTTCAGATTCCTCATGAGTCCTTGATCATTTTGCCAGCCTGTTGAATCCTTACCTTGTAGTCTTTTGGGTGTGACCGAGGGTAGTTGCCCTTCCTGTCACGCCCATGGAAAGGACAGAGTTGACACACTCTGCAATCTCTTTAGCAGTCAACTAGGTCAAATTCTCTGAACTTGCAAGATTGATTTCATCTGGAGCGTCAAAGGCCTGAGCAAAAACCTGAAGTGTGTTGCCCAAAGAGCAAATCACACTCTTCTCAGACACATGAGCACAGCTGTGCTCTCAAGATCCTTTAGGATGGATTGTGTGTATCAAAATGACAATTTCCAGCAGTTTCTCTCCGAGTATGGTCATTGTGGCCACATCAGGTTTGCCTTTTTTTGAAAGATTCCATTGTTCT
The DNA here is from genome assembly GCF_022539355.2 of Hippoglossus stenolepis. Lineage (NCBI taxonomy): Eukaryota > Metazoa > Chordata > Actinopteri > Pleuronectiformes > Pleuronectidae > Hippoglossus > Hippoglossus stenolepis. Next base: position 27,642,657 of record NC_061483.1, on the reverse strand, counting down.
GATGTCATGCCTTGGAAAGGACGTCACAATGGGCAGAATGCTGTCGATGTCCATCTTCATGTTTCTGATATTGTTTTCAATACTTCTCTTATTGGCTTAGTTTTGAAAATCGTACTATTCCTGTCTGATGCTCTCTCTGTTCTCCGTGTACTACCCCTACCATACACCTGATCAACTAGGATAGGAGATATCAGAAGTAAGTTATAGCACACACCGAGGGAACACACACACACCAAAGAGAACTTGGTGCTAAAGCCTGGTGCTATGATGTCAGACTAGCTGTAGTTCTCTTTGATGTGTGTGTACACACAAAGAAAGACACTGTTGCGTCAAAGAGAACACACATCCAAGATGTCAGCAAGCTAATCATCCATAGCACCAGGCTTTCCAACAAGCCACGCCCCAAATATTGACTGTTGCTATGGCTGGTAGCTACCTTGGGAAGCCATGGGTTCTTTTGATTTCATGTGACTCTGCACCGCACTGATTTAACGTGATGCATTGCTGGTTAGAATTTTGTCTGACTTTTACCAGCGCTGCAAAACATCACCATGTCACATGACCTTAAAATATTGTGGGAGACGGAGTCAGCTGCAATCAGACCGTGCACAGTTGTTCTCCTTCAGCTGCAGCACCTGGGTGCATAAAAAGTACATAAAATGGCAGAAACTATCATTGTTTAACTTTGTTATTCCAACATTCAACGGCCTGTGGCACAGAACATGTGCAAACTGCATCATCATTATAACATGTCAAAACCACGCATGTTCACAGTAAGACAAGCTGGGAGGGTTTTAGCACACATTTCTTCTTCACCCCTTTAAAGTCACTCTCATAATTTGTCATTAGGGTACAGATTTTTATTGCTGCAGCCGGAGGGCTGTACTGTGATCACTCTGCAAGGACTCGGCAAGGAGCTGCCTTTGGGCAATCAAAGAAACACACATTCATTTTTAACATCTGCTGTGGAGAAAGAGTCACTTTGCTGAAAATCTTTGTTCAAAAATGACCAAGATGTCGCAGGCAACGACAATTAAAATGGAAATGGGAATCTGTGGGGGACTAAAGACTAGAACTTATCAAGTTACACTTTCATTCTGGTAATCTGAACAAGATTCTTGATTAAAGGTTTGGAAGCGTTGCACAGTCTGGGAGAAGAACCTGCTGATGGCGCTGGATCTTGATGGTGGTGTCACAAGCAGATCTTTGACGGAAACAGAACAATATATTTGTCCAGTGTTGGAGTCTTCCATTTCCAATTCTGACAGCACACTTACACCCCGTGCCACTTTTTGCAGATTTTTTTGAAAACGGCTTTGTCAAGTTGTTTCATCATTTTTGAGGTGATCTCAAAATCTTCATGTGATTTCGACCCATATGTTTTGAGTAGGCACAAGGTGATGGTGTTTGGTGATCTGAAAGTGTTCGACAACTTTGCTTTAACCAAAGATCCTCCGAAACCAGCTTCAGAACAATTATCCTGATGAGTAATTTCCTTCCTTCCACTGTTGGTTCTTGCTCTTCTCTGTATTCTTCACTGGATTCAGGGTGGTCATAGCTTTCCTGAGCCAGACCCGTTGCCCAGGTGCGAGAAGGCAGACTGGCCCCACCCGATCAGACCCTCTGACACAGCTTTTCTAAACTATGTTATCTACCGTGGAAGTGAGAGTTTCTGACTGTGTGGCAAGCCACCACCTCATTACTCAAGGCCCACACAATGGCAAGGGATGTCAGCTGATATTATGTGCTGATGGCGGACAAACCGTTATGCTTGTGCACCGTGGTTATGAGGCTTTAATTCGTAGGAGTCATCTTAAATCTCATCCTATCTATGTGATTGCTGAGGATATTATTCAGCTCGTTGGTTAACTCAGGGGTTTCACCACTGAAAATATCATCCATCCATTTGAGACCCATTCTGCCCCTGCTGTATCTCACCAGCTGCTGTTGGAAACTGAGCGTCAATATCACTCGTAACAGATTGCATTGACTGCCTACAAAACCTTGTCAAGGCCGGGTTGTAAGGCTGTCAAAGTGCCCATTTATTCAGTCTGCCCACGAATCGACAAATGGGCGCTTGGGCAAACTGCTTCACGCGATTGTCCTAATCCTTTCAGACACTTTCTTCAGAGAGGTGTGCTCTGGGCTGTTTCTGGATCATCTTTGTTTTGCGACAGCAGTTTCCTACGTCACCTCAGCAGCGTCATCTGCAACGTGTAATCTCCAGAGTGGGAGCCAGATTCCAACTGATCATAATCATAGTAGGATATTTCGCCGTTAGTAGATTCTGTGTATTGAGAGACCTCCTCATAATGATCTCCTGGACGGTTGTGGATGTTGCAGACAGAGGAACTTTCCTGTCTTCTGAGATTGTCTTCTGGGATGAGGATGATGACTGACTGTCATCTTCATTGACCCAGTTGGTAGACCTTCTTTTTGCTCTTAGAGAGGTGCACACATCGTTTCAGATTCCTCCATGAGTCCCTTGATCCCATTTTTGCCAGCCTGTTGAATCATACCTTGTAGTCTTTTGGAGGTGTGACACGAGTGGTGCCTTCACACTGTCACGCCCATGGGAAAGGACAGAGTTGACACACTCTGCAATCTCTTTAGCAGTCAACTGGGTCAAATTCTCTGAACTTGCAAGATTAGATTTCATCTGGAACATCCAGAGCCTGATAAAAACCTGAGAAGTAATGTTGCCCAAGCAAATCACCTCTTCTCAGACACAGGCACAGCTGTGCTCTCAAGATCCTTTAGGATGGATTGTGTCATCAAATGACAATTTCCAGCAGTTTCTCTCCGAGTATGGTCATTGTGGCCCATCAGGTTTGCCTTTTTTGAAAGATTCCATTGTTCTGATGTCATGCCTTGGAAAAGGGCGTCACAATGGGCGGGAATGCCCTTCGATGTCCATCTTCATGTTTCTGATATTGTTTTCAATACTTCTCTTATTAGCTTAGATTTTTGAAAATCGTACTATTCCTGTCGGAGAGTGCTCTCTCTATTTTCCAAATTGTACTACCCCTACCATACACTGATCAACTAGGACAAAGGAGATATCAAGTAAGTTATAGCACACACACCAAAGGGAACACACACACCAAAGAGAACTTGGTGCTAAAGCCTGGTGCTATGATGTCAGACTAAGCTGCTTAGTTCTCTTTGATGTGTGTGTACACCAAAGAGAACACTGTTTGCGTCAAGAGAACACACATCCAAGATAACTAAGCAGCTAGTCTGACATCATAGCACCAGGCTTTCCAACAAGCCACGCCCCCAAATATTGACTGTTGCTATAGCAGCGGTAGCTACCTTGGGAAGCCATGGGTTCTTTTGATTTCATGTGACTCTGCACCGCACTGATTTAACGTGATGCATGCTGGTTAGAAATTTTGTCGGCTTTTACCAGCGCTGCAAAACACCACCATGTCACATGACCTTAAAAAATATTGTGGGAGCGAGTCAGCTGCAATCCAGACCGTGCAGTTGTTCTCGGCTTCAGCTGCAGCACCTGGGTGCATAAAAGTACATAAAATGGCGGAAACTATGGTTGTTAAGCTTTATTCCCAACATTCAACGGCGCAGTAAACACCAGAACATGTGCAAACTGCATCATCATTATAACATCTGTCAAAACCACGCATGTTCACAGTAGAATAAACAGAAGGTTTCACTTTACATTTCTTCTTCACCTTTAAAAGGGTCTCTCATAATTTGTCATTGGGGTACAGATTTTATTGCCGCTGCAGCGGAGGAACTGTACTGTGATCACTCTGCAAGGACTCGGCAAGGAGCTGCCTTTAGGTAATCAAAACACACATTCATTTTTAGCACATCTGCTGTGGAAAGAGTCACTTTGCTGAAAATCTTTGTTCAAAAGCCTTCCAAATGTGAGCAACGACAATTAAAATGCGATAGAGGAATCTGGGGACTAAAGACTAAAAAACTTATCAAGTTACACACTTTCATTCTGGTAATCTGGTAACAGATTCTTGATTAAAAGGTTTGGAGAAGGCGTGCACAGTCTGGAGAAGAACCTGCTGATGGCGCTGGATCTTGATGGTGGTGTCACAAGCAGATCTTTGGCGACAGAGACAATATGTTTGTCCAGTGTTGGGTCTTCCATTTTCAATTCTGACAGCACACACTTACAACCCCGTGCCACTTTTTGCAGATTTTTTGAAAACGGCTTTGTCAAGTTGTTTCATCATTTTTGGGGGTGATCTCAAAATCTTCATCCTTGATTTCGACCCATGTGTTTTAAGTGAAACCATTTCGATGATGGTATTTAGTGATCTGAGGTGTTAGAGCAACTTTGCTTCAGCAAAGATCCTCGAAACCAACTGAACAATTATCCTGATGGGTAATTTCCTTCCTTCCACTGTTGGTTCTTGCTCTTCTCTGTATTCTTCACTGAATTCAGGAGTGGTCTGCTTTCTGAGCCAGACCCGTTACCAGGTGCGAAGGCAGACTGGCCCACCCGTCCGGGCCCTCTGGCTAGCTTTTCTTAAACTATATTATTATCACACGTGGAAGTAGGGAGTTTCTGACTGTGTGTGAAGCCACCACCTCATTACTCAAGGAAACACCACACAATGGCAAGGATGTCAGCTGATATTACTTAGCGCGTGGCGGACAAACCGTTATGCTTGTACACCGTGGTTGTGAGGCTTTTGGTGGAAGTGGTCATCTTAAATCTCATCCTATCTATGTGATTGCTGAGGATATTATTCAGCTCGTTTAGTTAACTTTCGAGGTTTCACCATAAATATCATCCATCCATTGAGACCCATTCTGCCCTGCTGTATCTCATCAACTGCTGTTGGAAGCAGAGCGTCAGTATCCTTTCGTAACAGATTGCATTGACTGCCTACAAAACCTTGTCAAAGGCGGGGTTGTAAAGGCTGTCAAAGTACTTGTTATTCAGTCTGCCCACAATACGACAAATGGGCCTTGGGCAAGCCAGCACACAGCGATTGTCCTAATCCTTTCAGACACTTTCTTCAGAGGGTGTGCTCTGGGCTGTTTCTGGATCATCTTTGTTTTGCGACATAGTTTCATCCACAATCACCCTCCAGCAACGTCATCTCTGCAACATTGTTAATCTCAGAGTGGAGCCAGATTCCAATGATCATAATCATAGTCGGATATTCATTGTTAGTAGATTCTGTGTATTGAGAGACCTCCTCCTTAATGATCTCCTGGACAGTTGTGGATGTTGCAGACAGAAGACTTTCCCTGTCTTCTGAGGATTGTCTTCTGGGATGAGGATGATGACTGGCTATCATCTTCATTGACCAGTTGGTAGACCTTCTTTTAACTCTTAGAAGGTGCACATACGTTTCAGATTCCTCATGAGTCCCTTGATCATTTGCGGCCTGTTGAATCATACCTTGTAGTCTTTTTGGGTGTGACACGAGAGTAGTTGCCTTCACTGTCACGCCCATGGAAAGGACAGAGTTGACACATCTGCAATCTCTTTGTAGCAGTCAACTGGGTCAAATTCTCTGGGCTGATTCAGTTTCATCTGGAGCGTCAAGAGCCTGAGCAAAAACCTGAGGAAGTGTGTTGCCCAGGCAAATCACACTCTTCTAGACACAGCGCAGCTGTGCTCTCCAAGATCCTTTAGGATGGATTGTGTCATCAAAATGACAGTTTCCAGCAGTTTCTCTCCGAGTATAGTCATTGTGGCCACATCAGGTTTACCTTTTTTTGAAGATTCCATTGTTCTGATCTCTGCCTTGGAAAAGGGCGTCTACAATGGGCAGTCTTCGATGTCCATCTTCATGTTTCTGATATTGTTTTTCAATACTTCTCTTATTGGCTTAGTTTTTGAAAATGCATTCTTCCTGTCGGAGAGTGCTCTCTCTGTTCTCCGTGTACTACCCCTACCATACACACAGTCAACTAGGACAAAGGAGATATCAGAAATGAGATTATAAGCACACACAAAGGGAACACACACCAAGAGAACTTGGTGCTAAAGCCTGGTGCTATGATGTCAGACTAGCTGCTTAGTTCTCTTTGGTGTGTGCTACCTACATAGACTGTATATATAATGGACGTAGGGTCCGTGGCGTCACCCGTTGGTTTTCTGAAGAGTGAAAATTAGGCTAGTAGTAGGCGTTGCGGCGCCATCTTGCCGGTGCTTACTCCTCCTAGTTCCTGGCTAATAATAAATGGGCAAAGGCGCGAGTGAAGACTGACAGCTGAGCCACGCCACGCAGGCTCAACGTTACCTGGTTAGCTCAGGCTAAGGAGCTAGGCTACATGCTACCGCTGACTGTAACCGGCTAAGCGCTGCGGTGTTATTTGCTTCAGGATGGTGCGATATTTCGCCAGACTCACTAGAGGTAAAAGTAATAACCTTGAAACTACACAACAACAAAACCTATTACTTTATCTATTATCATAATCATTTGCTTGTGCCTCAAGTGGTTTTAATATGTAATTGTTATAAAGGTACCGTTTATTTAACACGTGTAATGAACAGATTGAAGCAAATTAACTACACTACTACAGTCGTGTTTGGTTGTGACTTGATTTTAATTTTAATAAGTTAATAGGTTAATATGAATACGCATACATGTGTGTAAGTTGCATGTGATAGTAACTATATGTTTCACAAATGTTGTGATACATGCTGGTATAACCACCATTACTATTGCCACCTTGTTTATTTTAGCCTGTTATGGAATTTACAACGAATTAGACAGTTTAGATATGATTACTAATCTCCACACCACTGTTGGTTCTCATATTTATTATATAATTATGTTTTCACACTGAGAGAAGTGGAGAGACTTGATGTGAACTGTTATCAACAGCTCTGAGAGATTATCACCTTAGATAACCACAGATGAGGTAGAAAGACATTTTATCTATTTGTACAATGTTTTATTTCTTTCAGTACATTACATTTCATTTAGCTGATGCTTTATCCAAGCGACTTACAATATGTGCATTTAACCATGAGGGTACAAACCCAGAGCCCAGTACATTGGTTCTGTCTGAAATCATGAATTGCTTCCACCTGCTGAACACAGAATAAACTGTAAGAACCAGTCTTTGCTCGAACATACACCAATAAAATGACAGGAAACATAAAAGTATGGCATTATTGTAAGGAAGTGTTACTTATGAACAAAAGTTTGTATCCTTATTTTCTGTGGATATTCAACTATGTATTTGAATATGGTTTGGATTAAACGATTGCACTACCAAGACAATGAATGTACAGTATGGGAGTTCTTCCACATTAATAGTATTGCATTTATAATTGAATGCATTATGTATTATGTGCAATACTTTGCTTTGATTGTTTGTAAGTTATGAAAACAGGTCTGTACCTGGAGTCAGTGTTGAAGTGATGACCCTCAGTGTTCAGTCTGGTTGGATTCCGAGTTGTGTCTCATGTTGGACATCCACAGGTGCAGGCTGTCTGAGTCACCTAGAGGAACATTCAACACAAATGCAGATACGTAAAGTCATACATGTGCCAGGTTAACTCCTTAACAGACTTTTACATAGTAAAAATAAAAGTTTATTACTTAAAGTTCATCAGATCATAATCATTTCAGCTTAGAAATGAGTGGTGGACATCAGCCTCAAGGTTCTCTCTATGTGAATGTCTATTCTAGTAAAGTTACACTTCCTATAATTTATTTATGTGACAAAAAATACATTATTCTGCATGTCCACTTATTTAACACAATGAATTCAGTAAAGTCTGCCTAAGATTAAACGATGTAAAAACTGAATGTAGCCAGAGCAAGGTTTAGTTTTCACCTAACCGTTACAACACATGTCAACATAATACTCTGAATAAGAGCTTTAGGAGACGTAATGCTACTTTAAACAGCTGCTCTTAAAATGCAGATGTGACTTTAAATACTCACGTTTCAGTTGATCACAGTAAAATCTGTTTCTGCAGAATAATAATCTGTATAGTAGTCAAGTCAAATGGATTTGGCCCGAGTGAAACAACTTTATAACATTAGATATCTTACGTGGTGGGCTTATTCTCCAAACACGCACAGTCATCCTGTCTCGGTTCGTATCGGTAATAACTCCCGTCTCACGGTCCGATTAGCACTCGCCATTACTGCTGGTATCTTGCCTGCAGGCTAAGCCCGAACTAAGCTAACAAGCCAGGTACAGAGACACCGTGCCTACTCATCACTACTAACACTAACACATACATAAAATAAACTTTACTTACCATGACAGGGCGCAGGCGTCTTTAAGTTCTCCGTCCAGAGGAACAAGCCGAACATCAAACATTATTATTCATCCGATATGTAGTGAAACCTCTCCCACAGACTCAGGTCCTGTTCGGTGTGAGGGTTAGCCTGTTAGCCTGTTAGCTCAGGTGAAGCCGAGGCAGGCAGCAGGCCTAGGAGCTGGAGTCGTGAGCTAGCAGTGACGTCACCTGTCCATCAAGTGATAATTATTCATAATATCAAACCTCTATAATTTAAACAATGAGAGTTAGAAAAAAATTCACCCCCTCAGAGTTGTCATGAAGGAAGAACTAAGTGATTGAGACTAAAACCGTTTTTAAAGACCATGCAACAACAGGTTTTAATTCTGCTCTAAAGTCGGGCTTTTTAACATGGGAGTCAATGGGAATTGACTCCTTCTTGGAGCCAGCCTCAAGTGGCCACCCAGTGAACTGCAGCTTTTTGCACTTCCGTATTGGCCTCATCGCTCAGCCCGGGATGTTGCCACTTGATTGCATATCAGATTGGTTTTTTTTAAAGGGGACATAGCATGCCCATTTTACCACAAGTTGATATGGTTCCTTGGGGTCTTAATGAAATGTCTGTAACATACTTTGGTCAAAATACCACAAGGATCATTTAAAACAGCACCCTTTTTACCCTGTATAAAACAGCCCTCCACAGAGTGACCTGTTTTGAGTGCCTGTTCCTTCAAAATGCTAATGAGCCAGCTCCCCCTCCTCTCCCCCCATGATTTTAAACGATATAAATTACATATTTTATATCATATAAATTATCAAATATGCATCCCATACTTTGTATGCATTCTGTTGTCCTGGAGTTTTAATTTTCCCAATCACATAATTAAATGTCCCCCTCTGCCCATCCACTACAAGCACACAAGCAGACAGACAGAGAGAGAAAGAGAGGTGGGGGGGGCTATGAAGACCATCATTTACCCCCGAACCCCGACATTCAACGGGTACAACAACAAGCGGAGAAAGCACAATCGCGGGCTGACCTTATATATACAGTCTATGGGGCTGACCAGCGCGGAGAAATGCACGTCCCGTGTGAACAGCCAGGCGGCTGCGCGCTTGAGAACAGCGCTGCGCTGCCTCGCAGCGGCGCTTCCGCGTCCGGTGTAACCCGGCGTAACTGTGTGTTTGTGCCAGTGTTACAGTAGTGCTGAACACTGCGGAAGTCTTCCACACTGCTGGCTGTGTGGCTCTGACACAAATTCCAGCTCACGCATGGGAGAGCGAGCGGTCGCGCCCGAGCAGCTGCTGCAGCCTCCCAGTCCCAACGATCCAGACAAATGCCACATGTGAGTGAATCACGGGCTGACCAGCGGAGAAATGCTCGTCCCGTGTGAACAGCCAGGCGGCTGCATGCTTGAGGACGGCGCTTGTTACGACACAAAACCCAGGAAGTTCAATCGAGTCGCTCAAGCATGACGTTTCTGACTTAGAGGAACCATAACAACACGCGCGAGTGTTTTTTCCCCAGAGTTTTTGGGTTGGTAGACATGCCAGATACCCACATTAACCTGTAGAAGCACTAACAAAGTGGAATTTGCATGCTATGTCCCCTTTAAGTTATCTGTATTAATCAAAAATAAACCATGACTTTTCTTCCCATTAGAGATGTTTGCAAAAGTCAAGATTCTTTTTGAGATGACTCTTGATTCATGTTTCAGGTGAAAAAGAGCCTGTGACAGTTGGATACTGGATGATCAGCCTTGAGGATCATATGTGGGGGCATCCACCCAACCTTTGTGACAGGGCTTTCTGTTTAACGTGTTCACATCTTTAACTGGGGAGCTGCCTGTACAAGGTAAGAATTGTGCTGCCTATCTGACATTTTCTCTTTTATTTCACATTTTTCACATTTATTTTCAACCCTAACTTCATAAACACTTGTATAGACATCATATATCAAAGACTTTATATCTATCCAACCTCTAATCTCAGATTCATGTGTTTTGTAGATGCTTCTTTTGAATCAACCCAGAAAGAGGAACAAGAGCCGTTTGGGGGACTCGTCTCCAAGAGGACAGTGAGAGTCATTCAGAAGAAATCTGTCACAATCAACGAGGGAGAGGTCTCTCCCCAGGTTATTTGTAATTTTGTCTCTTTAATTTTGTACATGTAATTTTATTCTTGTTCTCCTGTCCACTAAATATGAATTATTTTACTTCAAAAATGTGGGTATGCTTACTTTTTATGTGCACAAAAGTGAACATACTCACTTGGTACCATACCATACAATGGTATACCATTGTAGGATTTGGTCACTTAAGCTTTTAAAGGTTACTGTGTATGTTATCAGTATCTGAGCAGACCCTATATCCTCCGCTTTATTTCACTCTGTTAGAAATTCGGGTCAGTTATTGGATGTATTTACTTCATGAATGTCACTTCTTGATCTTCCGTGCAATCAAATTGCAGAGCTCCCACCGTCTGTGCTTCACACACAATTCCTCAGAAACCATGTTCTAATGACAGTGTTTAGAGCACAATGTACCCTGCCATTGTGTTGTTAAATTAATAGTTTTAAAGAGATTTGTCTGATAAAGGCACTCTTATTTTACCAGGAGTTTACCATTTAAAATTTTTAAAAAGTAATCTTTCATATATTTCATTATCACTTGTTAAAGATTATGTTTGTGGGATTAATGTTTTTGTCCTAATACTTGCAGTGTCAAGATGCATCATTTCTCCAAGTGTTTTAGAAGGTTTATTGGTTTTATCACATTTAATGAACATACTGATAACTGTCATGTTGAAATCTTCAACTGTAATGGGCAACTTTGTTTTTATCAACAAAAAACAGCAAGTATTTCAATTGGTGTTGCCTTTTTATAAATAAATGTTGGGTTAATCAATTGATCTTGTTTTTTCTAAGTCTCTTCTTTTCTATAGAATGTTTTGGTTGCTGCATTTTATTTATCTTAATCATTCAGTATACGTTGTTCTGAATATCACATCAAAATAGCGAACCAAGGTTTTGGTAAAGAGGAGTTTAATTTATAGGAATTGACTGTCATCCATGCTGCTATTACATTAAATTACATTGTACGGTATTTGAGATTATGTTGAATTTCATTTAAAACAATAATGTACAGACTGATGCTAATCGTATACTGTAAATATAAGAAAATACAGCACTACAGTGTGTTTTAGTATGTGGACAGCACTAAACTGTAAATTAAGATTACAGTAAGAAAACGGTAAATCCCTGGCAACCCTGCTGCCAGAAGTTCACTGTGAAAATAAGAAAATACAGCAATGCACTGTAATTCAGTTGATTTTGTTTTTACGGTAACACACTGTAAAGTTGATTACAGTATGAGTACTGTAAAATAACAGTAAACTGCAGGCAACCCTGCTGCCAGCAGTTAACTGTTAATTTACATGACAATTGTTTACAGTGTGTGTTTCAGACTGGGGAAAAGAGAGAATTAGTTTGGTGTCATCTGCGTAGCCGTGGTAGGAAAAGCCATGTAAGTGAATAACAGAGCCGAGAGAGTTGGTGTAGAGAGAAAAGAGGAGGGAACCTTGAGGGGCCCCAGTAGTGAGTGGACAAGGTTCTGTCACAGATCCTCTCTAAGTTAACCGATAGGAACGTTTTTTGAGGTAGGATCTGAGCAGGGAGAGTGAAGTGCCTGAGACAGCCAGATCCTGAAGGGAACCACACTATATGGTTTATGCTTCTTCAATATTCAGCATAATAAGTGCTATTTTTCCAAGTATTGTAAAACTGAATTAGAACACACACACACACACACACACACACACACACACACACACACACACACACACACACACACACACACACATTCTTCTGTATATTCAGAAGCTTTATGGAAAATCACTTCCACCTATGGCTACTGCAGGATTACCTCCTCATTCAAGGTCTGTTTTGTGTGTTAACAATAGAGTGATATCAGAGTGGATGGTTTGTTTGGGATTTTGAGTAAAATAAGTAAGTGTGTGTGTGTGTAGGTGGGTTGTGGTGGTGGGGGTGTCCTGGTATTATTCATATTGTGTGGACCTAAATCTGTTTGGGGACATGTCTTCTTTATGGGGACAAAATGCAAGTCCCCATAATGTAATTTATTAAAGTAAAGTAAAGGCTTGTTTTATAGTTAGTGTAAGGTTTAGATTATCAATAAATCGATCAATCAAATTGTATTTATATAGCCTGTATTCACAGATCACAGTTTGCCTCATGAGCTTAACAGGATGTGACATCCTCTGCTGTTCAACCTCGACAAGAGTAAAGTAGAACTACGAAAAAAAAGCTTTTCTCTCGGAGAGAGTCACGTGTGAGGAATCCTCTCCCAGGACAGACAGAGTTGAAATGTCTAAGTTTTATACAAAAGGGAGCAGAAGGGGAGGGAGCAGCAATGCATATTTCAATATCAGATATAGACATTCAGATGGAGGTTTGTATGCTAAAAGTCAGGGTGAATGTCATGTTAACTTATTTTATGCTGTCCCTTAGTCCCTTAGCTTAGAGTGTATGTACTATATGGAGCCAGTTCAACACACCCAGGACATCTTTTCATTATCCGGCTTCACTTAACGTTTAATCAATCGTCCTGATAACCTGTAGCTGTCTCGGTTAACTCTGGGTGTTCTTATCCAGCTAAAAAGGATAAAGTGTGCTAAAGATGGGGCAGATCTAATGTGAAGTAGTAGGTTGTTCCACAAATTTGGGGTGGCCACTGCGATCACCTCTGGTTATGAGCCTTGTCTTGAGGCATGTCAAGGAGCAGTTGAGTGGCTGATCTCAGCTCCCTAACTGGAGTGTGAAGTTCGGATATGTAAGGCAGTGCCAGTACGTTTAGATATTTAAAAGTTAATAGTAAGATTTTAAAAACGATCCTGTAACAAACAGGAAGCCAGTGACGGTGATTTTTTCTGCTAAGAAGTGAACCAGCTTTGTAGGACTGAAAACTCAGGAGTTACCTTGATAACTGCAAATCCTGCTTTGTAGTACAGGCCTTTGGTCTTTGCTCAGTAAAACCAGTCTCCTTAATCAGTGAAGGCAATGTATTTACCCTATTATGAACAATTGCAATATAACATAGAGCAGTATATGTTGAGGGATGAGAGGGATGAGTTTCTCATTTACTCCCACCTCTCCCAGGCGACTTGGATTTGCGACCTGCATCTGACCAGAACCAAATGAAACTTTAATAACCTCAGTGAGGCCAAAGCAGAGGCATAGTAGTGAGCAACATAAGAAAATATGACATTAAAAACAATACAGGTTCAAAACATGAATGAAATGACAACCAGATAGACACCAGTGAAAGGTTGAGGCAGCACAGCAAGCACAGTCAATTAGGAGCAACATACAGTACTCCTATAAGTATCAGCGACTTTGCTTCCATCTAGTGCCACAAAGTCCACATGCAGCACAAGAATGAAATAGTCTTAATGTGGTAGTTTGCGGCAGTAGTAGTAAATATAATAGTTGTCTATTCTTTTGAGACGGCAGACGACTGACTGAGAAGTCCAACTCAGTTCAGAGATTTGAGAAATATTAAAATGTTTTAATAATTTGCTACCTGTTAGATCATTTAAACTCATGATGTTTGGCAACGCCGCAACGCTGTCACTGTTATAGATGACATGATTAATTATTTAAGTTTAAAAGTTTAAATTGGCTTCACATTAAAAAACAATATTTAAATTCTACTTAGTATTGGGGATTTGGCATTAAACTCACAAGGGCACTTGGTCAATAAGTACTTCGACCCATCATTGACTGTTGTTGTCAGGGTTGTTGTTGTAATGGAGAGTTTTTACAATGCGATGTTGAATACTTTTACTTCAGTAAAGTATCTGATTACTTCGTCCAACACCAATTGGATTGGATTGAATTTTGGTTGCCATTAAATTCAGTAACCTCCAGAGGGCGCTACATGAATGCTGTATCTGCATGTTACACCAGTGCATGCTGCAACACGTAAACTAGATCTTACTCCGACAGAATTATCATTTCTAAGGTGTTACGATGGCCACATGCTTTAGTGGATCAGAGAGAAAACATATTCTGAAAAGAACCCTTTTGTCCTTCAGTGAGTCAGATATCTATTCATATTCACAGAGCACATGATGATGAACCTCCATGTTATCCTGCAAAGCAGACATTCACAGAAAATAATTCCTTGATGGATAATGTGGATGTGCAGTGCAGGCTGTAGTGTATTAGTTCAGAAAAAAAGTCCTTTTCATAGTGTGAATTTTGCTTCGGTAAATTATATATCGATATTAATTGTATTACATTGCCACAAAACACTGCTGGTTTACAAAGCGTTCCAGTGTGAGGGGGGTCGTTTGTTGTACAGTGTTACAGGCTGCCTTCTGTCTGCTGTGTATTGGACGAGGATTGTCCATATACATGCAGAGCCTGTAGGAAATGTTCTCCCATCTCAGAGATAATTGGCAGGCACACAGCCGTGGTGAGAGATACCACAGGAAGGTGAAAACAGATGGGATGGACATGGAAAGGCTGAGGTGTAAAAGAAAAATACTGTTTCAACCCCACAGTTCATCCAAGTGGTATAATTCAAAAAATTCAATTAAATAAAGTGAGTGATAATTCACCAACTCATTCATCCAATAAGTAAGATATATGACATTCAGATTCAGATTATCTTTAGATCTGATATCTATTGTCACTTGTATTAAAACAGCAGATGATCTCACCCCTGCTGGGCTATAAGCACTGAGCACCTGCTTCATTGTGGAGCTAAGATAAACTGACCGGCTCTTGATATTTGTGACTCTGGGAAGCTGTAAATGTCTCGAGCAGGAGCAGCAGGCTGACACTGGGAGTCATCTTCAGGGTGGGTGTGGAGGCTGTGGAGCTTCTGTGGAGAGGAGAGACTCCTGATGCTTTATGTTTGACTCAGTGCTGTCCAGGCTCTTTATACTCTCCTCTACAGGTGTGTCTGCAGGATTATTATGGGCTGGGGTCCACACTGCTAGGCCTAAATAAACCTTTGAAGGGAGGACTCCACTGACAAACCCAGTGTTTCAACATGGTTTGTTATCTCTGGTCAGTAGGTGGATCAACACAGGTTAAACTTTTTAAAGCTTAACACTTGTTGAAGAATGAACTTGTACCAATAGGATCTTCTATTATTTTAGAAGAAGCATGACAAATTTGAACTGAGTGATAAATATGTTTATTCTCATGGAAACGTCCTTTGGCACAAACTTAATCTCTTACGTTCTTCTCACACAGACACCATCCATATTCTGTTGCAATCAAAATAAAATCACTTTTAGGAGGCAGGTTACCTGATGTTAATTGACCTTTAAGTTAAAAAAAATAAATCACTGTAGAATAATGGAAAAATGGCTCCATCATTGTTGCATTGTCAGGTGATCACTGTCCTTTTAGGAAGAAAACGAACTATGCCGAAATAAAGCACTATAGGAGTCAAAGAAGCTTTGACCTTTAATAATGACGACAAAATATAAACAAACGCTAAAAACGCAGAGGAGAAGTAAGGTAGCCTCAGATTGTGCCTCATTTATTACACTTGAGTCACAGAGCTAAACATTCGCGTTTCAAAAAAGTGGCCTTAGCATAGGTCATAAATCCTGCCTCTTCCATGTTAGTGGATGGAACGTGGACCAAACTAATAAGGCAAAGTACAAATCAAATACATATTTCTCGAAGATTTTTTCTGTCATTTGCGTATTTTATATCACACAATACTAATGATGCTATAGCAAATGTGGTCAGAGATCATGAGCTGAGACTGACACACAATTGGTTGAGCGCGAGTCTGCAGGACCTCGTTACCTTGGCTTGATCCTCCAATCGCTACTGTCAGACTCTGGCTCCAACTACGCAAGATTGCAGTGTTCATATCTGGGATATTTTGGCTTCATTTCTGGTTAGTGGGGGGGAAGAGGAGACAAGTGGTTTATCTTTATACAGGGTTTATAAAGAGAACTATTAATTTAAATAAAAAGGTTGTAGTCAATCAACTGTCTAGATGTTGAGGGGCTCCAAAGGATAAGGGGGGTGTTTGACCATCTGAAGGTGCTATAGTAAAGATCAGGGGAACTTAACTGATGTTACACACGTGTTATTTTTGCATCACCATGCAGTGCTGAAGCCTGCACACTGTGGGGTTTGATAGTAGATGGGAAAATGATGAGCTGATGTTAGGGACCGTGTTGAAAGTCCATGCAAAATGTCCAAAACAGTTTTTTGAATTGTCTTTGTTTTCTTTAGATTCACAGACACACATAGAGACTTTAGCTTTGCATTGCAAATTTGATCATGAGCCAATTACACAATCAAACATTTAATATAGATCTAAATTGATAGTAAAGTCTATTAAAGGTCCTGGTAATGTACCGTAGACATATGACATTATCAAAGAGTCTTGTTCCCACGTTGATGTGACTTTTTGATAAACAACTTGGCAAATGTGTTATTTCAATTTTTTGTTTTGTAACATTAAAACAAAACTTTTACCTAAAGATTGCTTCAGGTACTTGTATTACAGCCAAGTGCTCTTAGTCGTAGTCATTTAACATTTCAGTTCAGTGGTACAGTATGCATCATATTCACAGACAGTACATAAAGACGGTCCACATGACAAATCCATAAATATGAAGGAAAAGGGTGTTGATTGCTCCCTTGTGGCTGGCTGCAGTACAGGTCATGAATCCTGCCTCCTCTATATCAGTGGATGGGACATGAACTAAATTCAAAATCTAAGTCCACATCAAATACATTTTCTCAAAGAGGGTTTCTGATGTAGATATTTCTAATGGCAATGATGTCTGTTCAAGTGCTCCATCCCAGTAAGTTTGGTTTTAATTAGTTATTTGATGCTATGAAAACATGGGAAACTTGACAGCTGACACTGACTCACGATTTGTTGATGAAATGTATAAGATGGACCTCGCTACTGCGGTTCCATCTCTCAAGCGCTACTGCATAGACTGTAGTTCCAAATGATGTCATCATCGCAAACTAGCAGCGTTTGTATTAGGGATATTTTGGTTTCATTTCTGGATAGTGAAAGGAAGTGGCGATGAATCCTGTGTCTTTAGTCTATGATCACATACTGGAAATTCACACTGGTGCACAAATTTCAATTCCAGATCCTTTGTTTGTGATGAAAGAATTCTTCAGTTACATGTGTTCTTGTGTCCTATTACTGCTTTCCCTTGAATTTATGATATATTTAGTTATATTTTGAAGATTAGTTTTATTGTTGTCATGTTACCCTGAGTACTTTTTGTTCGGGGCATTTTCATATACTCTGTAGAAAAATGGAAACTTATAGAGTAAGAGGAAGTATGGAAGAGAGTCCTCTTCCCAGTATTTTGAAGATTTTCCAAAAAAATGTTCAGAAGTCCATCACATTGCTGAGTGATTGTAAGTTTGTGCAAAAAAAAAATGCATTCGCTCCATTTTGACAATCATTTGACAAAAATAAGGGGCACAACAGCACATATGCTGTTGTCTGACTGTTTGACAGAACATAGTGAAAAGAAATGTGATCTTTACCATTGCTACCAAAGATTATAATGTTTTTTATTTAATAACAGTAAAACACATACAGTAAAGGGTGAATTTTCTGTATTTTGCATCAGCATTGTTGTTAGCAGCCATAGAGCCTGTTGATCCTCATGACGTCCCAGTAGGACATGCCCTGCCTCTGGCCGATCTGGACGTTGGAGTTGGGGATGGGGGTGATGCTGTCCCTCCCCTGCTGGATGGAGAAGGCTGTTTCTTCCGTGAGTGCATGATGGAGTGGCAGTCGTAGGAGGTTCAGGTTGTTGGTGTCCTGCTTGTGGAAGTTGTAGGCCATCCGCTGGTTGATGTTCTCCAGTTGATCCTGGATTTAGCTGTCGGTCGCTTCCTGGTCTGCTCTGTGCTGGAAGCCCAGAGCGTGGTTGATCTCGTGCTGGATGATTCGCGGGTGTAGGCAGCCCTGCCTGTTGAGAGAGAGCACCTGTCTGCCTCCCACTTGCCCAGAGAGGAGAAACATCCACCTTTGTTCTCGATGCCCATGTAGTCGTACTCGCTCTGACGGGGGACGAAGCGGATGCAGGTACTGCTGTGGAAGGCTTATGGCACGGTCGACCTTCTGCCTCTCATAGCCGGTGAACTCGCTGCTCACGGTGAAGGGATCACCACCTGACCGCTGGAGGCTTTCTTCCACAGGCAGCTCTGGGACCAGCACTTCATGGCGTTTCTGGCTGGAGCGAGCAGGTCTCCTTCCAGCAGGATCTCATCTGTGGCGTTGCTTGAGGTCAGAATCCTGGTGGTGATGTCCATGGTGTCCTCTGGGATGTCTTCTTCAACTACCTCCTGGAGAGGATGAGCCTGAGAGAGGCCGAGCAGGAGCAGCAGCAGGCTGACACTGGGAGTCATCTTCAGGGTGGGTGTGGAGGCTGTGGAGCTTCTAGGAGAGGAGAGACTCCTGATGCTTTTTATGTTTGACTCAGTGCTGTCCAGGCTCTTTTATACTTCCTCTACAGGTGTGTCTGCAGGATTATTATGGGCTGGGGTCCACACTGCTAGGCCTAAATAAACCTTTGAAGGGAGGACTCCACTGACAAACCCAGTGTTTCAACATGGTTTGTTATCTCTGGTCAGTAGGTGGATCAACACAGGTCTAGTTGGTTGTATTTTTTAAAGCTAAATAGTTAATGTGCTTTGCAACCAATAAGAACTTCTATTATTTTAAAAGAAACACACATTTACATACATACATTTACTTTTTGATATTTGTTTTGTTCTTTGACACTTCACAGAGTATTGATTCTGTCAAATTGAAAACACAAACACACCATCCACACTCTAACCCAGGCAATACAACTCTAAACGTGAACTTAACAAGAGTCACGTTTAGTTGAAAAAAAAGGTTCATTCATCATTGCAGAAAATGGTGTCTGATTATTCCAGGTGATCACTGTGCAAATTGAAGCACTAAGATTCAAAGCAGCGTGACTTTTAGTGATAACTTGCCAAAACTTAAAGAAACAGGCTACTTGCTACAACACAGAGCTGTAGTAGCCTTAGATTATGCATCATTTTCGTATCATTACATTCACAAAGCTAAAGATCAGAGTTTCAGAAAAGTGATCAACAAGTATAACAGTCTAGAGGCCGCACAGTTAATGCATGCTAATGTAAGATTGCCAACCTTTTAATAACAGCAAGTTAATCATTTTTATTATTATTGGGTGTTAACAAGCTAACAATTGCTAATTAGCAACAACTAACATAAAGTGTTGCTGACGCTGAGGGAAATATTCTGAGATATCTGGTCATAAACCCAACGGACAAATTGTATTTCTGACCTGATTGTGGTGCTAGATGAATAGTTAAATCATTAGAATCAATACTATGCTAACCATGAATGTATTTGAACAAAGGTTTTAGCCAATCCATGAGTAGATGTTGGGATATTTCACGAGATAATGGAAGGCTTTCACTGGTGCTAAATGTCAGGGGATCACTAAATGTATTAGGATTCATACTTTTAAACCACAAATGTCTCAACAAAATTATATGACAATGAATCTGATTATTGATGAGATATTTAACTCAACAAACGTAGGGATTGACTGACCAACAAAAGTAGCCACAAAGACTGGTTCTAGAGCTGTTCTGCATGCCAGAACTCATAAAGTAATTATCAACACAGCTGTTCTGACTGTATTTCTTCAAATATAAAATAGGGTTCCAATGATCTTTAAAAAAACATATCCGTATAATACAAGAAAAAGATCATTGTTTCTTTGTTATACTTTTGCTGCAAAATCAGATGCTCAGCTGTGTGACTTAAATGTGATGATTGTACATGAGAGACACAAACTGGTGCTAACGGTAAGGGATTTATCCTCACTATCTTTATCACTTTTCAGCAGACTTGTTATTTAATGCAGGATTAAGAAAGATGGATAGATGTACTTCATTGATCCCAAATTAAAATTATTGTGTTACAGCAGCATGTCAAGGGCATTGCATATAGAGCGAAGTGGGCAATAAAACAGATACAAGAATTAGAATAGTCTTAAAAATAGAATGTAATAAACATACAATGTACTAAACTGCACATACTCCCTAAGTAAATGATACACACAAAGTACTAGAATACACAGTAAAGTACTAAATATAATAGAACAACAAATAAACCTATAAATAAGACACTAAAAACAAGAGATGACAAACTATAAACAAGAGACCAGTATGCAAAGTTGCAGTAGTTGTTTGCATTTAAAGACAATGTAATGAGATAGGTAGGAATATGACATACTAAAATAAAATATGATGTGCAAATTCAGAGTTATTGCAGGAGTAAGCAGAGATAAAGTTTTAACTGATGTTTTTTTAACCTCATCGTGCAATACTAGATCCTGCACACTGTGTGGCTGGACAGTAGATATGAAAATGAGCCAAAGTTAGGGACCATCTCAAAAGTGCCTGCAGAATGTCAAGAAGACGTTTCAAAATGTTTTCATTTTCATTGGAGTTACAGACACATAGACTGTAGCTTTGCATTGCATACCAGTTCAGTTTAACCAATTCTACCCAGTATTAAATTAAACAATTATACTGTACATATAATACAAAGATGTTTGTTCACAGTAGAGTCTAAAGGTCCTGGTAACGTAGCCTCGACATATGACATTATCGAAGACTCAGTGTGTTGTTTTCATTTTGTGTTTTGTAAAGTTAAAACAAACCTTTTACCTACAGATCTCCATGGAGTTGTATTACAGCCCAGTGACCTGAGTCACAATCATTTTGCCATTTAGTATCTATCATGTCCTACAATTGATTACAGAAGAGATTTAAATTGAATTATTATTTATTGAATCCAAATTTTAACTTTTATGTCAGATGGAACTTGTTTTTACATCTTGTGAATCTTTTTACTAGAATTTAGTCCATATTTTGTTTTATTTTTCAATATTAGCTTATATTTTTTAGTTGTATTATTGTTATGTCATCCTTGAGCACTTATTAAGTGTGTGAGAGAAACCCTACTCAGAGTTTTGCAGATATTCAACAAAGTTATTGAGCAAAAACCATCACATTGCTCAGTGATTGTAAGTGTGTGTTAATACTCTGATGTGTAAGTGATGTTTGCGATTAGAAAAAGCGATTAATAAACAAATAATGACAGAAACAGTAATCATGTTGCTTTACCTTTTATTAAAGACATATTTGAGACTTGTTGACGTAACATATTGGGTTGTCTGCCTGTTTGACGGAATGTGGTAAAAGGAACTCTACCATCATTTGTACCATTGATAAATAGTAGCTTTTTAATCAATAACCCCAAAACTCAAATAGGAAAAATGTGAATTTGCTGTATTTTGCATCAGCATTGTTGTTAGCAGCCATAGAGCCTGTTGATCCTCATGACGTCCCAGTAGGACATGCCCTGCCTCTGGCCGATCTGGACGTTGGAGTTGGGGATGGGGGTGATGCTGTCCCTCCCCTGCTGGATGGAGAAGGCTGTTTTTCCGTAGTGCATGATGGAGGAGTAGTCGTAGGGAGTGTTCAGGTTGTTGGTGTCCTGCTTGTGGAAGTTGTAGGCCATCCGCTGGTTGATGTTCTCCCCCAGTTGATCCTGACGCAGCTGTCGCGTCGCTCCGGTCTGCTGTGCTGGAAGCCCAGAGCGTGGTTGATCTCGTGCTGGATGATTCCGTGGTGTAGGCAGCCCTGCCTGTTGAGAGAGAGCACCTGTCTGCCTCCCACTCTGCCCAGAGAGGAGAAACATCCACCTTTGTTCTCGATGCCCATGTAGTCGCATCTCGTCGCACGGGGGACGGGCGGATGCAGGTACTGCTGTGGAAGGGGCTTTCATGCAGGGCACGATCGACCTCTGGGCTCTCATAGCTGGTGAACTCGCTGCTCACGGTGAAGGGGATCACCACCTGACCGTTGGAGGCTTTCTTCCACAGGCAAGGCTCTGGGACCAGCACTTCATAGCGTTTCTGGTTTTGGGAGCGAGCAGGTCTCCTTTCCAGCAGGATCTCATCTGTAGCTTGCTTGAGGTCAATCCTGGGTGGTGATGTCCAAGGTGTCCTCTGGGATGTCTTCTCAACTACCTCCTCCTGGAGAGGATGAGCCTGAGAGGCCGAGCAGGAGCAGGCAGCAGCAGGCTGACACTGGGAGTCATCTTCAGGGTGGGTGTGGAGGCCAGGAGCTCTGTGAGAGGAGAGACTCCTGATGCTTTATGTTTGACTCAGTGCTGTCCAGGCTCTTTATACTCTCCTCTACAGGTGTGTCTGCAGGATTATTATGGGCTGGGGTCCACACTGCTAGGCCTAAATAAACCTTTGAAGGGAGGACTCCACTGACAAACCCAGTGTTTCAACATGGTTTGTTATCTCTGGTCAGTAGGTGGATCAACACAGGTCTAGTTGGTTGTATTTTTTAAAGCTAAATAGTTAATGTGCTTTGCAACCAATAAGAACTTCTATTATTTTAAAAGAAACAATAATACTTTACATATTACATTTACTTTTTGATATTTGTTTTGTTTCTTTGACACTTCAAGGTGAGTATTGATTCTGTCAAATTGAAAACACAAACACACCATCCACACTCTAACCCAGGCAATACAACTCTAAACGTGAACTTAACAAGAGTCACGTTTAGTTGAAAAAAAAGGTTCATTCATCATTGCAGAAAATGGTGTCTGATTATTCCAGGTGATCACTGTGCAAATTGAAGCACTAAGATTCAAAGCAGCGTGACTTTTAGTGATAACTTGCCAAAACTTAAAGAAACAGGCTACTTGCTACAACACAGAGCCAGTAGCCTTAGATTATGCATCATTTTCGTATCATTACATTCACAAAGCCAAGATCAGAGCGTTTCAGAAAAGTGATCAACAAGTATACAGTCTAGAGGCCGCACAGTTAATGCATGCTAATGTAAGATTGCCAACCTTTAATAACAGCAAGTTAATCATTTTATTATTATTGGGTACAATAAGCTAACAATTGCTAATTAGCAACAACTTTTAATATAAAAGTGTTGCGGACGCTGAGGAAATATTATTCTGATATCTGGTCATAAACCCAACGGACAAATTGTATTTCACCTGATTGTAAAAGCAGATGAATAGTTAAATCATGAATCAATACTATGCTAACCATGAATGTATTTGAACAAAGGTTTTAGCCAATCCATGAGTAGATGTTGGGATATTTCACGAGATAATGGAAGGCTTTCACTGGTGCTAAATGTCAGGGGATCACTAAATGTATTAGGATTCATATTTTGGGACCACAAATGTCTCAACAAAATTCTATGACAATGAATTCAGATTATTGATGAGATATTTAACTCAACAAACGTAGATTGACTGACCAACAAAAAGTAGCCACAAAGACTGGCCTCAGAGCTGTTCTGCATGCCAGAACTCATAAGGCACTTCTACTAACACAGTTGTCTGACTGTATTTCTTCAAATATAAAATAGGTTCCAATGATCTTTAAAAAACATATCTGTATAATACAAGAAAAAAGATCATTGCTTTGTTATACTTTTGCTGCAAAATCAGGATGCTCAGCTGTGCATCAAATGACATTGCACATGAGAGACACAAACTGGTGCTAACGGTAAGTGGGATTTATCCTCACTATCTTTATCACTTTTCAGCAGACTTGTTATTTAATGAGGATTAAGAAAGATGGATAGATGTACTTATTGATCCAAATTGGGAAATTATTGTGTTACAGCAGCATGTCAAGGACATTGCATATAGAGCCATGGCAATAAAACAGATACAAAGAACGAACAATAAAAATAGAATGTAATAAACATACAATGTACTAAACTGTACATACTCCCTAAGTAAATGATAACAATAAAGTACTAGAATACACAGCAAAAATAAATATAATAGAACAACAAATAAACCTATAAATAAGACACTTCAAAACAAGAGATGACAAACTATAAAATACAGACCAGTATGCAAAGTTGCAGTAGTTGTTTGCATTTAAAGACAATGTAATGAGACAGGTAGGAATGACATACTAAAATAAAATATGATGTGCAAATTCAGAGTTATTGCAGGAGTAAGCAGAGATAAAGTTTTAACTGATGTTTTTTTAACCTCATCGTGCAATACTAGATCCTGCACACTGTGTGGCTGGACAGTAGATATGAAAATGAGCCAAAGTTAGGGACCATCTCAAAAGTGCCTGCAGAATGTCAAGAAGACGTTTCAAAATGTTTTCATTTTCATTGGAGTTACAGACACATAGACTGTAGCTTTGCATTGCATACCAGTTCAGTTTAACTAATTTACCCAGTATTAAATTAAACAATTATACTGTACATATAATACAAAGATGTTTGTTCACAGTAGAGTCTAAAGGTCCTGGCAACGTAGCCCCTCACATATGACATTATCGAAGACTCAGTGTGTTGTTTTCATTTTGTGTTTTGTAAAGTTAAACAAACCTTCTTTACCTACAGATCTCCACATGGAGTTGTATTACAGCCCAGTGACCTGAGTCACAATCATTTTGCCATTTAGTATCTAATATCAAGTTGTCCTACAATTGATTACAGAAGAGATTTAAATTGAATTATTATTTATTGAATCCAAATTTTAACTTTATGTCAGATGGAACTTGCTTTACATCTTGTGAATCTTTTTACTAGAATTTAGTCCATATTTTGTTTTATTTTCAATATTAGCTTTTTATATTTTAGTTGTATTATTGTTATGTCATCCTGAGCACTTATTATGTGTGTGAGAGAAACCTTACTCAGAGTTTTGCAGATATTCAACAGTTATTGAGCAAACCATCACATTTGCTCAGTGATTGTAAGTGTGTGTTAATACCTGGATGTGTAAGATGTTTGCGATTAGAAAAGCTTATCAATAAACACAATGACAGAAACAGTAATCATGTTGCTTTACCTTTATTAAAGACATTTGAAAGACTTGTTGATTTAACATATTGGGCTGTCTGCCTGTTTGGACAGAATGTGGTAAAGGAACTGCACTTAACACGTGTTGTACTCATTGATAAATAGTAGCTTTTTAATCAATAACTAAAACTCAAATAAATAGGAAATGTGAATTTGCTGTATTTTGCATCACATTGTTATAGCAGCCATAGAGCCTGTTGATCCTCATGACGTCCCAGTAGGACATGCCCTGCCTCTGGCCGATCTGGACGCGTTGGAGTTGGGGATGGGGGTGATGTCCCTCCTGCTGGATGGAGAAGGCTGTTTTTCCGTAGTGCATGATGGAGGAGTAGTCGTAGAGGTTCAGGTTGGTGGTGTCCTGCCAGGGAAGTTGTAGCCATCCGCTGGTTGATGTTCTCCCAGTTGATCCTGACGTAGCTGCCGCGGCCGCTTCCTGGTCTGCTCGTGCTGGAAGCCCAGAGCGTGGTTGATCTCGCTGGATGATTCCGTGGTGCAGGCAGCCCTGCCTGCTGAGAGAGCACTGTCTGCCTCCCACTCTGCCCAGAGAGGAGAAAACATCCACCTTTGTTCCTCGAAGGGCCCATGTAGTCTATTCTGCTCTGATCAGGACGAAGCGATGCAGGTACTGCTGTGAAGGCTTTCATGGCACGGCCGACCTTCTGCCTCTCAGCTGGTAAACTCGCTGCTCACGGTGAAGGATCACCACCTGACCTGCTGGAGGCTTCCCACAGGCAAGCTCTGGGACCAGCACTTCATGGCGTTTCTGTTTCGAGCGAGCAGGTCTCCTTCCCAGCAGGATCTCATCTGTGGCGTTGTTTGAGGTCAGAATCCTGTGGTGATGTCCATGGTGTCCCTCTGGGATGTCTTTCAACTACCTCCTCCTGAGAGAGGATGAGCCTGAGAGAGGCTGAGCAGGAGCAGCAGCAGCAGGCTGACACTGGGAGTCATCTTCAGGGTGGGGTGTGGAGGCTGTGGAGCTTGCAGAGGAGAGACTCCTGATGCTTTATGTTTGACTCAGTGCTGTCCAGGCTCTTATACTCTCTCTACAGGTGTGTCTGCAGGATTGACAGGGCTGGGGTCCACACTGCTAGGCCTAAATAAACCTTTGAAGGGAGGACTCCACTGACAAACCCAGTGTTTCAACATGGTTTGTTATCTCTGGTCAGTAGGTGGATCAACACAGGTCTAGTTGGTTGTATTTTAAAGCTAAATAGTTAATGTGCTTTGCAACCAATAAGAACTTCGCTATTTTAAAAGAAACACATTTACATACATACATTTACTTTTTGATATTTGTTTTGTCTTTGACACTTCACAGAGTATTGATTCTGTCAAATTGAAAACACAAACACCATCCACACTTAACCTGTAATACAACCTCAAAACGTGAACTTAATAAGAGTCACGTTTAGTTGAAAAAAGGTTCATTCATCATTGCAGAAAATGGTGTCTGATTATTCCAGGTGATCACTGTGCAAATTGAAGCACTAAGATTCAAAGCAGCGTGACTTTTAGTAGCGATAACTTGCCAAAACTTAAAGAACAGGCTACTGCCATAACACAGAGCTGTAGTACTTCTCAGACATGCATCATTTTCGTATCATTACATTCACAAAGCTAAAGATCAGAGTTTCAGAAAAGTGATCAACAAGTATAACAGTCTAGAGGCCGCACAGTTAATGCATGCTAATGTAAGATTGCCAACCTTTTAATAACAGCAAGTTAATCATTTTTATTATTATTGGGTGTTAACAAGCTAACAATTGCTAATTAGCAACAACTAACATAAAGTGTTGCTGACGCTGAGGGAAATATTCTGAGATATCTGGTCATAAACCCAACGGACAAATTGTATTTCTGACCTGATTGTGGTGCTAGATGAATAGTTAAATCATTAGAATCAATACTATGCTAACCATGAATGTATTTGAACAAAGGTTTTAGCCAATCCATGAGTAGATGTTGGGATATTTCACGAGATAATGGAAGGCTTTCACTGGTGCTAAATGTCAGGGGATCACTAAATGTATGAGGATTCATACTCTTGGGACCACAAATGTCTCAACAAAATTCTCTGCAGACAATAATCTGATTATTGATGATATCAACTCAACAAACGTAGGGGATTGACTTGACCAACAAAAGTAGCCACAAAGACTGGCCCTAGAGCTGTTCTGCATGCCAGAACTCATAAGGTAATTCTTACCAACAGAATGCCTGACTGTATTTCTTCAAATATAAAAATAGGGTTCCAATGATCTTTAAAAACATATCTGTATAATACAAGAAAAAGATCATTGTTTCTTTGTTATACTTTTGCTGCAAAACTTGATGCTCAGCTGTGTGACTTAAATGTGATGATTGCATGAGAGACACAAACTGGTGCTGATCTTGCAAGTGGGACTATCCTCACTATCTTTATCACTTTTCAGCAGACTTGCTATTTAATGCAGGATTAAGAAAGATGGATAGATGTAATTTATTGATCCTAAATTAAAAATTATTGTGTTACAGCAGCATGTCAAGGACATTGCATATAGACAAGGGCAAACAGATACAAAAGAATTAGAATAGCTCAAAATAGAATGTAATAAACATACAATGTACTAAACTGTACATACTCCTAAGTAAATGATACACAACAAAGTACTAGAATACACAGTAAAGTACTAAATATAATAGAACAACAAATAAACCTATAAATAAGACACTAAAACAAGAGATGACAAACTATAAACAACAGACCAGTATGCAAAGTCGTGCAGTAGTTGTTTGCATTTAAAGACAATGTAATGAGATAGGTAGGAATATGACATACTAAAATAAAATATGATGTAAATTCAGAGTTATTGCAGGAGTAAGCAGGAGATATAAAGTTTTAACTGATGTTTTTTTAACCTCATCGTGTAATACTAGATCCTGCACACTGTGTGGCTGGACAGATATGAAAATGAGCCAAAGTTAGGGACCATCTCAAAAGTGCCTGCAGAATGTCACAAGACGTTTCAAAATGTTTTCATTTTCATTGAGTTACAGACACATAGACTGTAGCTTGCATTGCATACCAGTTCAGTTTAAAACCACCCTACCCAGTACAATTGAACACTATACTGTACATATAATACAAAGATGTTTGTTCACAGTAGAGTCTAAAGGTCTGGTAACGTGAGCCCTACATATGACACACCGAAGACTCAGTGTGTTGTTTTCATTTTGTGTTTGTAAAGTTAAACAAACCTTTTACCTACAGATTCTTATGGAGTTGTATTACAGCCCAGTGACCTGAGTCACAATCATTTTGCCATTTAGTATCTATCATGTCCTACAATTGATTACAGAAGAGATTTAAATTGAATTATTATTTATTGAATCCAAATTTTAACTTTTATGTCAGATGGAACTTGTTTTTACATCTTGTGAATCTTTTTACTAGAATTTAGTCCATATTTTGTTTTATTTTCAATATTAGCTTTTATATTTTAGTTGTATTATTGTTATGTCATCCTGAGCACTTATTAAGTGTGTGAGAGAAACCTACTCAGAGTTTTGCAGATATTCAACAGTTATTGAGCAAACCATCACATTGCTCAGTGATTGTAAGTGTGTGTTAATACCTGGATGTGTAAGATGTTTGCGATTAGAAAAAGCGATTAATAAACAAATAATGACAGAAACAGTAATCATGTTGCTTTACCTTTATTAAAGACATTTGAGACTTGTTGACGTAACATATTGGGTTGTCTGCCCGTTTGACGGAATGTGGTAAAAGGAATTGTAATCTTCATCATTTGTACCATATTGATAAATAGTAGCTTTTAATCAATAACCCCAAAACTCAAATAGGAAAATGTGAATTTGCTGTATTTTGCATCAGCATTGTTGTTAGCAGCCATAGAGCCTGTTGATCCTCATGACGTCCCAGTAGATATGCCCTGCCTCTGGCCGATCTGGGCTGAGCTGGGATGGGGGTATGCTGTCCCTCTCCTGCTGGATGAATGGAGAAGGCTGTTTTTCCGTAGTGCATGATGGAGGAGTAGTCGTAGGAGTGTCTGTGTTGTTGGTGTCCTGCTTGTGGAAGTTGTAGGCCATCCGCTGGTTGATGTTCTCCCCAGTTGATCCTGACGTAGCTGTCGCGGTCGCTCCTGGTCTGCTCGCTGGAAGCCCAGAGCGTGGCTGATCTCGTGCTGGATGATTCCGTGGTGTAGGCAGCCCTGCTCTGTTGAGAGAGAGCACTGTCTGCCTCCCACTCTGCCCAGAGAGGAGAAACATCCACCTTTGTTCTCGATGCCCATGTAGTCGTGACTCGCTCTGGACGGGGACGGGCGGATGCAGGTACTGCTGTGGAAGGCTTTCATGGCACGGTCGACCTTCTGCCTCTCATAGCTGGTGAACTCGCGGCTCACGGTGAAGGGGATCACCACCTGACCGTTGAGGCTTCCACAGGCAGTCGGACCAGCACTTCATAGCGTTTTGGTTTGGGAGCGAGCAGGTCTCCTTCCAGCAGGATCTCATCTTGTGGCGTTGTTTGAGGTCAGAATCCTGGTGGTGATGTCTATGGTGTCCTCTGGGATGTCTTCAACTACCTCCTGAGAGGATGAGCCTGAGAGAGGCCGAGCAGGAGCAGCAGCAGCAGGCTGACACTGGGAGTCATCTCAGGGTGGGTGGGTGGAGGCTGTGGAGTCAGGAGAGGAGAGACTCTGATGCTTTATGTTTGACTCAGTGCTGTCCAGGCTCTTTATACTCCTCCTCTACAGGTGTGTCTGCAGGATTATTATGGGCTGGGGTCCACACTGCTAGGCCTCCAAATAAACCTTTTGAAGGGAGGATTCCACTGACAAACCCAGTGTTTCAACATGGTTTGTTATCTCTGGTCAGTAGGTGGATCAACACAGGTCTAGTTGGTTGTATTTTAAAGCTAAATAGTTAATGTATTTAAACTAATAAGAACTTTATTATTTTCAAAGAAACACACATTTACATATATACATTTACTTTTGATATTTGTTTTGTTCTTTTACACTTCACAGAGTATTGATTCTGTCAAATTGAAAACACAAACACACCATCCACATCCTAAACTTCAGCAATACAACTCTAAACGTGAACTTAACAAGAGTCACGTTTAGTTGAAAAAAAAGGTTCATTCATCATTGCAGAAAATGGTGTCTGATTATTCCAGGTGATCACTGTGCAAATTGAAGCACTAAGATTCAAAGCAGCGTGACTTTTAGTGATAACTTGCCAAAACTTAAAGAAACAGGCTACTTGCTACAACACAGAGCTGTAGTAGCCTTAGATTATGCATCATTTTCGTATCATTACATTCACAAAGCTAAAGATCAGAGTTTCAGAAAAGTGATCAACAAGTATAACAGTCTAGAGGCCGCACAGTTAATGCATGCTAATGTAAGATTGCCAACCTTTTAATAACAGCAAGTTAATCATTTTTATTATTATTGGGTGTTAACAAGCTAACAATTGCTAATTAGCAACAACTAACATAAAGTATAGCTGACGCTGAGGGAAATATTCTGAGATATCTGGTCATAAACCCAACGGACAAATTGTATTTCTGACCTGATTGTGGTGCTAGATGAATAGTTAAATCATTAGAATCAATACTACAACTATGAATGTATTTGAACAAAGGTTTTAGCCAATCCATGAGTAGATGTTGGGATATTTCACGAGATAATGGAAGGCTTTCACTGGTGCTAAATGTCAGGGGATCACTAAATGTATGAGGATTCATACTCTTGGGACCACAAATGTCTCAACAAAATTCTATGACAATGAATCTGATTATTGATGAGATATTTAACTCAACAAACGTAGGGGATTGACTGACCAACAAAAGTAGCCACAAAGACTGGCCCTAGAGCTGTTCTGCATGCCAGAACTCATAAGGTAATTTACCAACACAGCTGTTCTGACTGTATTTCTTCAAATATAAAATAGGGTTCCAATGATCTTTAAAAAAACATATCTGTATAATACAAGAAAAAAGATCATTGTTTCTTTGTTATACTTTTGCTGCAAAATCAGATGCTCAGCTGTGTGACTTAAATGTGATGATTGTACATGAGAGACACAAACTGGTGCTAACGGTAAGTGGGATTTATCCTCACTATCTTTATCACTTTTCAGCAGACTTGTTATTTAATGCAGGATTAAGAAAGATGGATAGATGTACTTTATTGATCCCAAATTGGGAAATTATTGTGTTACAGCAGCATGTCAAGGACATTGCATATAGAGCGAAGTGGCAATAAAACAGATACAAAGAATTAGAATAGCTCAAAATAGAATGTAATAAACATACAATGTACTAAACTGCATACTCCCAAGTAAATGATACACACAAAGTACTGAATACACAGTAAAGTACTAAATATAATAGAACAACAAATAAACCTATAAATAAGACACTAAAAACAAGAGATGACAAACTATAAAAAGAGACCAGTATGCAAAGCTGCAGTAGTTGTTTGCATTTAAAGACAATGTAATGAGATAGGTAGGAATACACATACTAAAAATAAAATATGATGTGCAATCAGAGTTATTGCAGGAGTAAGCAGAGTGATAAAGTTTTAACTGATGTTTTTTTAACCTCATCGCAATACTAGATCCTGCACACTGTGTGGCTGGACAGTAGATATGAAAATGAGCCAAAAGTTAGGGACCATCTCAAAAGTGCCTGCAGAATGTCAAGAAGACGTTTCCAAAATGTTTTCATTTCTTACTGGAGTTACAGACACATAGACTGTAGCTTTGCATTGCATACCAGTTCAGTTTAACCAATTCTACCCAGTATTAAATTAAACAATTATATTGTATATATAATACAAAGATGTTTGTTCAGACAGCAGAGTCTAAAGGTCCTGCAACGAGTCTCTGACATATGACATTATCAAGACTCAGTGTTGTTTTCATTTTGTGTTTGTAAAGTTAAAACAAAACCTTTACCTACAGATCTCCATGGAGTTGTATTACAGCCCAGTGACCTGGAGTCACAATCATTTTGCCATTTAGTATCTATCATGTCCTACAATTGATTACAGAAGAGATTTAAATTGAATTATTATTTATTGAATCCAAATTTTAACTTTATGTCAGATGGAACTTGTTTTTACATCTTGTGAATCTTTTTACTAGAATTTAGTCCATATTTTGTTTTATTTTCAATATTAGCTTTTATATTTTAGTTGTATTATTGTTATGTCATCCTGAGCACTTATTAAGTGTGTGAGAGAAACCTACTCAGAGTTTTGCAGATATTCAACAGTTATTGAGCAAACCATCACATTGCTCAGTGATTGTAAGTGTGTGTTAATACCTGGATGTGTAAGATGTTTGCGATTAGAAAAAGCGATTAATAAACAAATAATGACAGAAACAGTAATCATGTTGCTTTACCTTTATTAAAGACATTTGAGACTTGTTGACGAACATATTGGGTTGTCTGCCTGTTTGACAGAATGTGGTAAAAGGAACTGTAATCTTCATCATTTGTACCATTGATAAATAGTAGCTTTTTAATCAATAACCCCAAAACTCAAATAGGAAAAATGTGAATCAAGGTATTTTGCATCAGCAATGTTGTTAGCAGCCATAGAGCCTGTTGATCCTCATGACGTCCCAGTAGGACATGCCCTGGCTCTGGCTGATCTGGACGTTGGAGTTGGGGATGGGGTGATGCTGTCTCTCCCTGCTGGATGGAGAAGGCTGCGCCTCCGTAGTGCATGATGGAGGAGAATGAGGGGAGTGTTCAGGTTGTTGGTGTCCTGCTTGTGGAAGTTGTAGGCCATCCGCTGGTTGATGTTCTCCCAGTTGATCCTGACGTAGAGCTGTCGCGGTCAGCCTCCTGGTCTGCTCGTGCTGGAAGCCCAGAGCGGGTTGGGATCTCGCGGCTGGATGATTCCGTGGTAGGCAGCCCTGCCTGTTGAGAGAGAGCACCTGTCTGCTCTGTTCGCCCAGAGAGAGAAACATCCACCTTTGTTCTCGATGCCCATGTAGTCGTACTCGTTCTGACGGGGGACGAAGCGGATGCAGGTACTGCTGTGGAAGGCTTTCATGGCACGGTCGACCTTCTGCCTCTCATAGCTGGTGAACTCGCTGCTCACGGTGAAGGGGATCACCACCTGACCGTTGAGGCTTTCTTCCACAGGCAGCTCTGGGACCAGCACTTCATAGCGTTTCTGGTTTTGGGAGCGAGCAGGCTCTTCCCAGCAGGATCTCATCTGTGGCGTTGTTTGAGGTCAGAATCCCAGGTGATGTCCATGGTGTCCTCTCTGGGATGTCTTCTTCAACTACTCCTCCTGGAGAGGATGAGCCTGGAGAGAGGCCGAGCAGGAGCAGCAGCAGCAGGCTGGACACTGGGAGTCATCTTCGGGGTGGGGTGTGGAGGCTGTGGAGCTTGTGGAGAGGAGAGACTCCTGATGCTTTATGTTTGACTCAGTGCTGTCCAGGCTCTTTTATACTCTCCTCTACAGGTGTGTCTGCAGGATTATGGGCTGGGGTCCACACTGCTAGGCCTAAATAAACCTTTGAAGGGAGGATCACTGACAAACCCAGTGTTTCAACATGGTTTGTTATCTCTGGTCAGTAGGTGATCACCACAGGTCTAGTTGGTTGTATTTTTAAAGCTAAATAGTTAATGTGCTTTGCAACCAATAAGAACTTTCTATTATTTTAAAAGAAACACACATTTACATACATACATTTACTTTTGATATTTGTTTTGTTCTTTGACACTTCACAGAGTATTGACTTGTCAAATTGAAAACACAAACACACCATCCACACTCTAACCCAGGCACATAACTTAAACGTGGACCAATAAGAGCTAATGCTTAGTTGAAAAAAAAAGGTTCATTCATCATTGCAGAAAATGGTGTTCTGATTATTCCAGGTGATCACTGTGCAAATTGAAGCACTAAGATTCAAAGCAGCGTTGACTTTTAGTGATAACTTGCCAAAACTTAAAGAAACAGGCTACTTGCTACAACACAGAGCTGTAGTAGCCTTAGATTATGCATCATTTTCGTATCATTACATTCACAAAGCTAAAGATCAGAGTTTCAGAAAAGTGATCAACAAGTATAACAGTCTAGAGGCCGCACAGTTAATGCATGCTAATGTAAGATTGCCAACCTTTTAATAACAGCAAGTTAATCATTTTTATTATTATTGGGTGTTAACAAGCTAACACTGCTAATTAGCAACAACTAACATAAAGTATAGCTGACGCTGAGGGAAATATTCTGAGATATCTGGTCATAAACCCAACGGACAAATTGTATTTCTGACCTGATTGTGGTGCTAGATGAATAGTTAAATCATTAGAATCAATACTATGCTAACCATGAATGTATTTGAACAAAGGTTTTAGCCAATCCATGAGTAGATGTTGGGATATTTCACGAGATAATGGAAGGCTTTCACTGGTGCTAAATGTCAGGGGATCACTAAATGTATTAGGATTCATACTTTTGGGACCACAAATGTCTCAACAAAATTCTATGACAATGAATCTGATTATTGATGAGATATTTAACTCAACAAACGTAGGGATTGACTGACCAACAAAAGTAGCCACAAAAGACTGGCCCTAGAGTTGTTCTGCACAGAACTCATAAGGTAATTTACCAACACAGCTGTTCTGACTGTATTTCTTCAAATATAAAATAGGGGTTCAATGATCTTTAAAAACATATCTGTATAATACAAGAAAAAGATCATTGTTTCTTTGTTATACTTTTGCTGCAAAATCAGGGATGCTCAGCTGTGTGACTTAAATGTGATGATTGTACATGAGGAGATAGCCAAAACTGCAGCTAACGGTAAGTGGGATTTATCCTCACTATCTTTTATCACTTTTCAGCAGACTTAGAAATATTTAATGCAGGATTAAGAAAGATGGATAGATGCATTTCATTGATCCCAAATTGGGAAATTATTGTGTTACAGCAGCATGTCAGACATTGCATATAGAGCGAAGGGCACAAAACAGATACAAAGAATTAGAATAGCTCAAAATAGAATGTAATAAACATACAATGTACTAAACTGTACATACTCCCTAAGTAAATGATACACAATAAAGTACTAGAATACACAGTAAAGTACTAAATATAATAGAACAACAAATAAACCTATAAATAAGACACTAAAAACAAGAGATGACAAACTATAAACAAGAGACCAGTATGCAAAGTTGCAGTAGTTGTTTGCATTTAAAGACAATGTAATGAGATAGGTAGGAATATGACATACTAAAATAAAATATGATGTGCAAATTCAGAGTTATTGCAGGAGTAAGCAGAGATAAGTTTTAAATTGATGTTTTTTTAACTCTCATCGTGCAATACTAGATCCTTGCACACTGTGTGGCTGACAGTAGATAAGGAAATGAGCCAAAGTTAGGGACCATCTCAAAAGTGCCTGCAGAATGTCAAGAAGACGTTTCAAAATGTTTTCATTTTCATTGGAGTTACAGACACATAGACTGTAGCTTTGCATTGCATACCAGTTCAGTTTAACCAATTCTACCCAGTATTAAATTAAACAATTATACTGTACATATAATACAAAGATGTTTGTTCACAGTAGAGTCTAAAGGTCCTGGTAACGTAGCCTCGACATATGACATTATCGAAGACTCAGTGTGTTGTTTTCATTTTGTGTTTTGTAAAGTTAAAACAAACCTTTTACCTACAGATCTCCATGGAGTTGTATTACAGCCCAGTGACCTGAGTCACAATCATTTTGCCATTTAGTATCTATCATGTCCTACAATTGATTACAGAAGAGATTTAAATTGAATTATTATTTATTGAATCCAAATTTTAACTTTTATGTCAGATGGAACTTGTTTTTACATCTTGTGAATCTTTTTACTAGAATTTAGTCCATATTTTGTTTTATTTTCAATATTAGCTTTTATATTTTAGTTGTATTATTGTTATGTCATCCTGAGCACTTATTAAGTGTGTGAGAGAAACCTACTCAGAGTTTTGCAGATATTCAACAGTTATTGAGCAAACCATCACATTGCTCAGTGATTGTAAGTGTGTGTTAATACCTGATGTAAAGATGTTTGCGATTAGAAAAAGGATTAATAAACAACAATGACAGAAACAGTAATCATGTTGCTTTACCTTTATTAAAGACATTTGAGACTTGTTGATGTAACATATTGGGTTGTCTGCCTGTTTGACAGAATGTGGTAAAAGGAACTGTAATCTTCATCATTTGTACCATTGATAAAATAGCAGCTTTTTAATCAATAACCCCAAAACCTGGGAATAGGAAAATGTGAATTTGCTGTATTTTTGCATCAGCATTTCGTTGTTAGCAGCCATAGAGCCTGCTGATCCTCATGACGTCCCAGTAGGACATGCCCTGCCTCACCGATCTGGACGTTGGAGCTGGGGATGGGGTGATGCTGTCCCTCCCTGCTGGATGGAGAAGGCTGTTTTTCCGTAGTGCATGATGGAGAGTAGTCGAGGGAGTGCGTTCAGGTTGTTGGTGTCCTGCTTGTGGAAGTTGTAGGCCATCCGTCAAGTTGATGTTCTCCCAGTTGATCCTGGACGTAGCTGTCGCGGTCCCTGGTCTGCTCTCGTGCTGGAAGCCCAGAGCGTGGCTGATCTCGGCTGATGATTCCGTGGTGTAGGCAGCCCTGCCTGTTGAGAGAGAGCACCTGTCTGCCTCCCACTCTGCCCAGAGAGGAGAAACATCCACCTTGTTCTCGATGCCCATGTAGTCGTGACTTGCTCCTGGACGGGGACTAAGCGGATGCAGGTACTGCTGTGAAGGCTTTCTCATGGCACGGTCGACCTTCTGCCTCTCATAGCTGGTGAATCCGCTGCTCACGGTGAAGGGGATCACCACCTGACCGTTGGAGGCTTTCTTCCACAGGCAGCTCTGGGACCAGCACTTCATGGCGCTTCTGGTTTTCGGAGCGAGCAGGTTCCTTCCAGCAGGATCTCATCTGTGGCGTTGTTTGAGGTCAGAATCCTGCGGTGATGTCCATGGTGTCCTCTGGGATGTCTTCTTCAACTACCTCCTGGGAGAGGATGAGCCTGAGAGGCCGAGCAGGAGCAGCAGCAGGCTGACACTGGGAGTCATCTTCAGGGTGGGTGTGAGGCTGTGAGCTTCTGTGTGGAGAGGAGAGACTCCTGATGCTTTATGTTTGACTCCAAAGTGCTGTCCAGGCTCTTATACTCTCTACAGGTGTGTCTGCACCATTATGGGCCAACCACACTGCTAGGCCTAAATAAACCTTTGAAGGGAGGATCCACTGACAACCCAGTGTTTCTAATATATAGTTTGTTATCTCTGGTCAGTAGGTGGATCAACACAGGTCTAGTTGGTTGTATTTTTAAAGTTAAATAGTTAATGTGCTTTGCAACCAATAAACTTTCTATTATTTTAAAAGAAACACACATTTACATACATACATTTACTTTTTTGATATTTGTTTTGTTCTTTTTGACACTTCACAGAGTATTGATTCTGTCAAATTGAAACACAAACACACCATCCACACTCTAACCTGTGTTAATACAACTCTAAACGGAACTTAACAAGAGTCACTAAATAGTTGAAAAGGTTCATTCATCATTGCAGAAAATGGTGTCTGATTATTCCAGGTGATCACTGTGCAAATTGAAGCACTAAGATTCAAAGAAGCGTGACTTTTAGTGATAACTTGCCAAAATCCTCAAAGAAACAGGCTACTTGCTACAACACAGAGCTGTAGTAGCCTTAGATTATGCATCATTTTCGTATCATTACATTCACAAAGCTAAAGATCAGAGGCTTCAGAAAAGTGATCAACAAGTATAACAGGTCTAGAGGCGACAGTTAATGGCATGCTAATGTAAGATTGCCAACCTTTTAATAACAGCAAGTTAATCATTTTATTATTATTGGGTGTTAACAAGCTAACAATTGCTAATTAGCAACAACTAACATAAAAGTGTTGCTGACGCTGAGGAAATATTCTGAGATATTCGTCATAAACCCAACGGACAAATTCGTATTTGACCTGATTGTGGTGCTAGATGAATAGTTAAATCATTAGAATCAATACTATGCTAACCATGAATGTATTTGAACAAAGGTTTTAGCCAATCCATGAGTAGATGTTGGGATATTTCACGAGATAATGGGAAGGCTTTCTACTGGTGCTAAATGTCAGGGATCACTAAATGGCTAGGATTCATACTCTTGGGACCACAAATGTCTCAACAAAATTCTATGACAATGAATCTGATTATTGATGAGATATTTAACCTAACAAACGTGGGGATTGACTGACCAACAAAAGTAGCCACAAAGACTGGCCCTAGAGCTGTTCTGCATGCCAGAACTCATAAGGTAATTTACCAACACAGCTGTTCTGACTGTATTTCTTCAAATATAAAATAGGGTTCCAATGATCTTTAAAAAAACATATCTGTATAATACAAGAAAAAGATCATTGTTTCTTTGTTATACTTTTGCTGCAAAATCAGATGCTCAGCTGTGTGACTTAAATGTGATGATTGTACATGAGAGACACAAACTGGTGCTAACGGTAAGGGGATTTATCCTCAATATTCTTTATCACTTTTCAGCAGACTTGTTATTTAATGCAGGATTAAGAAAGATGGATAGATGTACTTTATTGATCCCAAATTGGGAAATTATTGTGTTATAGCAGCATGTCGGCGATATTGCATATAGAGCGAAGTGGCAATAAAACAGATACAAAGAATTAGAATAGCTCAAAATAGAATGTAATAAACATACAATGTACTAAACTGTACATACTCCCTAAGTAAATGATACACAATAAAGTACTAGAATACACAGTAAAGTACTAAATATAATAGAACAACAAATAAACCTATAAATAAGACACTAAAAACAAGAGATGACAAACTATAAACAAGAGACCAGTATGCAAAGTTGCAGTAGTTGTTTGCATTTAAAGACAATGTAATGAGATAGGTAGGAATATGACATACTAAAAATAAAATATGAGTAATTCAGAGTTATTGCAGGAAAAGCAGAGATAAAGTTTAACTGATGCTCTTTTTTAACCTCATCGTGCAATACTAGATCCTGCACGTGGCTGGACAGTAGATATGAAAGCGAGCCAAAGTTAGGACCATCTCAAAAGTGCCTGCAGAATGTCAAGAAGACGCTTTCAAATGTTTCTCATTTTCATTGAGCAGACACATAGACTGTAGCTTTGCACACACCAGTTCAGTTTAACCACTCCTACCTAGTATTAAATTAAACAATTATACTGTACATATAATACAAAGATGTTTGTTCACAGTAGAGTCTAAAGGTCCTGGTAACGTAGCCCTGGATGAGCATGAATCAAGACTCAGTGTGTTGTTTTCATTTTGTGTTTTGTAAAGTTAAACAAACCTTTACCTACAGATCTCCATGGAGTTGTATTACAGCTCAGTGACCTGAGTCACAATCATTTTGCCATTTAGTATCTATCATGTCCTACAATTGATTACAGAAGAGATTAAATGAATTATTATTTATTGAATCCAAATTTTAACTTTTATGTCAGATGGAACTTGTTTTTACATCTTGTGAATCGTTTTACTAGAATTTAGTCCATTTTGTTTTATTTTCTAATATTAGCTTATATTACTTTAGTTGTGACATGTTATGTCATCCTGAGCACTTATTAAGTGTGTGAGAGAAACTCACTCAGAGTTTTGCAGATATTCAACAGTTATTATAAACCATCACATTGCTCAGTGATTGTAAGTGTGTGTTAATACCTGGATGTGTAAGATGTTTGCGATTAGAAAAAGCGATTAATAAACAAATAATGACAGAAACAGTAATCATGTTGCTTTACCTTTATTAAAGACATTTGAGACTTGTTGACGTAACATATTGGGTTGTCTGCCTGTTTGACAGAATGTGGTAAAAGGAACTGTAATCTTCATCATTTGTACCATTGATAAATAGTAGCTTTAATCAATAACCCCAAAACTCAAATAGGAAAAAATGTGACTGCTGTATTTGCATCAGCATTGCTGCTTAGCAGCCATAGAGCCTGTTGATCCTCATGACGTCCCCAGTAGGACATGCCCTGCCTCTGGCCGATCTGGACGTTGGAGTTGGGGATGGGGGGTGATGCTGTCCTCCCTGCTGGATGGAGAAGGCTGTTTCCGTAGTGCATGATGGAGGAGTAGTCGTAGGGAGGTTCAGGTTGTTGGTGTCCTGCCAGGAAGTTGCAGGCCATCCGCTGGTTGATGTTCTCCCAGTTGATCCTGATGCAGCTGCCGCAAGGTCACCTGGTCTGCCTGTGCTGGAAGCCCGGTGAGCGTGGTTGATCTCGGGGTGCTGGATGATTCGTGGTGTAGCCCTGCCTGTTGAGAGAGAGCACCTGTCTGCCTCCCACTTGCCCAGAGAGGAGAAACATCCACCTTTGTTCTCGATGCCCATGTAGTCGCATTTCGCTCTGGACGGGGACGAAGCGATGCAGGTACTGCTGTGAAGGCTTCGCGGCAACGGTCGACCTTCTGCCTCTCATAGCTGGTGAACTCGCTGCTCACGGTGAAGGGGATCACCACCTGACCGTTGGAGGCTTTCTTCCACAGGCAGCTCTGGGACCACTTCATGGCGCTTTCTGGTTTTCGGAGCGAGCAGGTCTCCTTCCAGCAGGATCTCATCTGTGGCGTTGTTTGAGGTCAGAATCCTGGTGGTGATGTCCATGGTGTCCTCTGGGATGTCTTCTTCAACTACCTCCTCCTGAGAGGGTGAGCCTGAGAGAGGCCGAGCAGGAGCAGCAGCAGCAGGACACTGGGAGTCATCTTCTGTGGGTGGGTGTGGAGGCTGTGGAGCTTCTGTGGAGAGTGAGAGACTCCTGGATGCTTTATGTTTGGATCAAAGTTGTCCAGGCTCTTTATACTTCCCCTACAGGTGTGTGTCTGCAGGATTATTATGGGCTGGGGTCCACTGCTAGGCCTAAATAAACTCTTTTGAAGGGGAGGACTCCACTGACAAAACCCAGGTGTTTCAAATACGGTTTGCTATCTCTGGTCAGTAGGTGGATCAACATTAGTTCAGTTGGTTGTATTTTAAAGCTAAATAGTTAATGTGCTTTTGCAACCAATAAGAACTTCTATTATTTTAAAAGAAATACATTTACATACATACATTTATTTTTGATATTTGTTTTGTTCTTTGACACTTCACAGAGTATTGATTCTGTCAAATTGAAAACACAAACACACCATCCACACTCTAACCCAGGCAATACAACTCTAAACGTGAACTTAACAAGAGTCACGTTTAGTTGAAAAAAAAGGTTCATTCATCATTGCAGAAAATGGTGTCTGATTATTCCAGGTGATCACTGTGCAAATTGAAGCACTAAGATTCAAAGCAGCGTGACTTTTAGTGATAACTTGCCAAAACTTAAAGAAACAGGCTACTTGCTACAACAATTGCTAATTAGCAACAACTAACATAAAGTATAGCTGACGCTGAGGGAAATATTCTGAGATATCTGGTCATAAACCCAACGGACAAATTGTATTTCTGACCTGATTGTGGTGCTAGATGAATAGTTAAATCATTAGAATCAATACTATGCTAACCATGAATGTATTTGAACAAAGGTTTTAGCCAATCCATGAGTAGATGTTGGGATATTTCACGAGATAATGGAAGGCTTTCACTGGTGCTAAATGTCAGGGGATCACTAAATGTATTAGGATGCATACTCTTGGGACCACAAATGTCTCAACAAAATTCTATGACAATGAATCTGATTATTGATGAGATATTTAACTCAACAAACGTAGGGGATTGACTGACCAACAAAAGTAGCCACAAAGACTGGCCCTAGAGCTGTTCTGCATGCCAGAACTCATAAGGTAATTTACCAACACAGCTGTTCTGACTGCATTTCTTCAAATATAAAATAGGTTCCAATGATTCTAAAAAACATATCTGTATAATACAAGAAAAAGATCATTGTTTCTTTGTTATACTTGCTGCAAAATCAGATGCTCAGCTGTGTGACTTAAATGTGATGATTTGTATGAGAGACACAAACTGGTGCTAACGGTAAGTGGGATTTATCCTCACTATCTTTATCACTTTTCAGCAGACTTGTTATTTAATGCAGGATTAAGAAAGATGGATAGATGTACTTTATTGATCCCAAATTGGGAAATTATTGTGTTACAGCAGCATGTCAAGGGCATTGCATATAGAGCGAAGTGGCAATAAAACAGATACAAAGAATTAGAATAGCTCAAAATAGAATGTAATAAACATACAATGTACTAAACTGTACATACTCCCTAAGTAAATGATACACAATAAAGTACTAGAATACACAGTAAAGTACTAAATATAATAGAACAACAAATAAACCTATAAATAAGACACTAAAAACAAGAGATGACAAACTATAAACAAGAGACCAGTATGCAAAGTTGCAGTAGTTGTTTGCATTTAAAGACAATGTAATGAGATAGGTAGGAATATGACATACTAAAATAAAATATGATGTGCAAATTCAGAGTTATTGCAGGAGTAAGCA
The DNA here is from genome assembly GCF_022539355.2 of Hippoglossus stenolepis. Lineage (NCBI taxonomy): Eukaryota > Metazoa > Chordata > Actinopteri > Pleuronectiformes > Pleuronectidae > Hippoglossus > Hippoglossus stenolepis. The sequence goes on along the minus strand of NC_061483.1, from coordinate 27,599,874 downwards.
GAGATAAAGTTTTAACTGATGTTTTTTTAACCTCATCGTGCAATACTAGATCCTGCACACTGTGTGGCTGGACAGTAGATATGAAAATGAGCCAAAGTTAGGGACCATCTCAAAAGTGCCTGCAGAAATGCTGCTCAAGAAAGACGCTTTTAAAAATGTTTTCATTTTCATTGGAGTTACAGACACATAGACTGTAGCTTTGCATTGCATACCAGTTCAGTTTAACCAATTCTACCCAGTATTAAATTAAACAATTATACTGTACATATAATACAAAGATGTTTGTTCACAGTAGAGTCTAAAGGTCCTGGTAACGTAGCCTCGACATATGACATTATCGAAGACTCAGTGTGTTGTTTTCATTTTGTGTTTTGTAAAGTTAAAACAAACCTTTTACCTACAGATCTCCATGGAGTTGTATTACAGCCCAGTGACCTGAGTCACAATCATTTTGCCATTTAGTATCTATCATGTCCTACAATTGATTACAGAAGAGATTTAAATTGAATTATTATTTATTGAATCCAAATTTTAACTTTTATGTCAGATGGAACTTGTTTTTACATCTTGTGAATCTTTTTACTAGAATTTAGTCCATATTTTGTTTTATTTTCAATATTAGCTTTTATATTTTAGTTGTATTATTGTTATGTCATCCTGAGCACTTATTAAGTGTGTGAGAGAAACCTACTCAGAGTTTTGCAGATATTCAACAGTTATTGAGCAAACCATCACATTGCTCAGTGATTGTAAGTGTGTGTTAATACCTGGATGTGTAAGATGTTTGCGATTAGAAAAAGCGATTAATAAACAAATAATGACAGAAACAGTAATCATGTTGCTTTACCTTTATTAAAGACATTTGAGACTTGTTGACGTAACATATTGGGTTGTCTGCCTGTTTGACAGAATGTGGTAAAAGGAACTGTAATCTTCATCATTTGTACCATTGATAAATAGTAGCTTTTTAATCAATAACCCCAAAACTCAAATAGGAAAAATGTGAATTTGCTGTATTTTGCATCAGCATTGTTGTTAGCAGCCATAGAGCCTGTTGATCCTCATGACGTCCCAGTAGGACATGCCCTGCCTCTGGCCGATCTGGACGTTGGAGTTGGGGATGGGGGTGATGCTGTCCCTCCCCTGCTGGATGGAGAAGGCTGTTTTTCCGAGGCATGATGGGAGGAGTAGTCGTAGGGAGGTTCAGGTTGTTGGTGTCCTGCTTGTGGAAGTTGTAGGCCATCCGCTGGTTGATGTTTCAGTTGATCCTGACGTAGCTGTCGCGGTCGCTCCTGGTCTGCTCGTGCTGGAAGCCCAGAGCTGGTTGATCTCGTGCTGGATGATTCTGCGGTAGGCAGCCCCGCCTGTTGAGAGAGCACCTGTCTGCCTCCCACTCTGCCCAGAGAGGAGAAACATCCACCTTGTTCCGATGCCCATGTAGTCGTACCTCGTTCTGACGGGGACGAAGCGGATGCAGGTACTGCTGTGAAGGCTTCATGGCACGGTCGACCTTCTGCCTCTCATAGCTGGTGAACTCGCTCACGTGAAGGGGATCACCACCTGACCGTTGGAGGCTTTCTTCCACAGGCAGCTCTGGGACCAGCACCCTGGCGGGCGTTTCTGGTTTTCGGAGCGAGCAGGTCTCCTTCCAGCAGGATCTCATCTGTGGCGCTTGCTTGAGGTCAGAACCTGGTGGTGATGTCCATGGTGTCCTCTGGGATGTCTTCTTCAACTACCTCCTCCTGGAGAGGGTGAGCCTGGGAGAGAGGCCGAGCAGGAGCAGCAGCAGCAGGCTGACACTGGGAGTCATCTTCAGGGGTGGGTGTGGAGGCTGTGGAGCTTCTGTGGAGAGGAGAGACTCCTGATGCTTTATGTTTGACTCAGTGCTGTCCAGGCTCTTATACTCTCTCACAGGTGTGTCTTTGCAGGATTATTATGGGCTGGGGTCCACACTGCTAGGCCTAAATAAACTCAAGAAGGAGGACTCCCACTGACAAACTCCAGTGTTTCAACATGGTTTGTTATCTCTGTCAGTAGTGGATCAACACAGGTCTAGTTGATGTATTTTTTAAAAGCTAAATAGTTAATGTGCTTTGCAAACCAATAAGAACTTCTATTATTTTAAAAGAAAGCACATTACATACATACATTTACTTTTGATATTTGTTTTGTTCTTTGACACTTCACAGAGTATTGATTCTGTCAAATTGAAAAACACAAACACACCATCCACACTCTAACCCAGGCACAACTCTAAACGAACTTAACAAGAGTCACGTTTAGTTGAAAAAAAGGTTCATTCATCATTGCAGAAAATGGTGTCTGATTATTCCAGGTGATCACTGTGCAGCACTGAAGCACTAAAATTCAAAGCAGCGTGACTTTTAGTGATAACTTGCCAAAACTTAAAGAAACAGGCTACTTGCTACAACACAGAGCTGTAGTAGCCTTAGATTATGCACGCTCTCGTATCATTACATTCACAAAGCTAAAGATCAGAGTTTCAGAAAAGTGATCAACAAGTATAACAGTCTAGAGGCCGCACAGTTAATGCATGCTAATGTAAGATTGCCAACCTTTTAATAACAGCAAGTTAATCATTTTTATTATTATTGGGTACAATAAGCTAACAATTGCTAATTAGCAACAACTAACATAGCATAGCTGACGCTGGTGGAAATATTCTGGAGATATCTGGTCATAAAACCCAACGGACAAATTGTATTTCTGACCTGATTGTGGTGCTAGAGAATAGTTAAATCATTAGAATCAATACTATGCTAACCATGAATGTATTTGAACAAAGGTTTTAGCCAATCCATGAGTAGATGTTGGGATATTTCCTCTACAAGATAATGGAAGGCTTTCACTGGTGCTAAAATGTCAGGGGATCACTAAATGTATTAGGATGCATACTCTGGGACCACACAAATGTCTCAACAAAATTCTATGACAATGAATCTGATTATTGATGAGATATTTAACTCAACAAACGTAGGGATTGACTGACCAACAAAAGTAGCCACAAAGACTGGCCCCAGAGCTGTTCTGCATGCCAGAACTCATAAGTGTAATTTACCAACACAGCTGTTCTGACTGTATTTCTTCAAATATAAAATAGGGTTCCAATGATCTTTAAAAACATATCTGTATAATACAAGAAAAAGATCATTGTTTCTTTGTTATACTTTGCTGCAAAATCAGATGCTCAGCTGTGTGACTTAAATGTGATGATTGTACATGAGAGACACAAACTGGTGCTAACGGTAAGTGGGATTTATCCTCACTATCTTTATCACTTTTCAGCAGACTTGTTATTTAATGCAGGATTAAGAAAGATGGATAGATGTACTTTATTGATCCCAAATTGGGAAATTGTGTTACAGCAGCATGTCAAGGGACATTGCATATAGACAAAGTGGCAATAAAACAGAGGCTAAAGAATTAGAATAGCTCAAAAATAGAATGTAATAAACATACAATGTACTAAAACTGTACATACTCCCCTAAGTAAATGATACAATAAAGTACTCAGAATACACAGTAAAGTACTAAATACAATAGAACAACAAATAAACCTATAAATAAGACACTAAAAACAAGAGATGACAAACTATAAACAAGAGACCAGTATGCAAAGTTGCAGAAGTTGTTTCAGACAAAGACAATGTAATGAGATAGGTGTGAATACATATACTAAAATAAAATATGATGTGCAAATTCAGAGTTATTGCAGGAGTAAGCAGAGATAAAGTTTTAACTGATGTTTTTTTAACCTCATCGTGCAATACTAGATCCTGCACACTGTGTGGCTGGACAGTAGATATGAAAATGAGCCAAAGTTAGGGACCATCTCAAAAGTGCCTGCAGAATGTCAAGAAGACGTTTCAAAATGTTTTCATTTTCATTGGAGTTACAGACACATAGACTGTAGCTTTGCATTGCATACCAGTTCAGTTTAACCAATTCTACCCAGTATTAAATTAAACAATTATACTGTACATATAATACAAAGATGTTTGTTCACAGTAGAGTCTAAAGGTCCTGGTAACGTAGCCTCGACATATGACATTATCGAAGACTCAGTGTGTTGTTTTCTATTTTGTGTTTTGTAAAGTTAAAACAAACCTTTTACCTACAGATCTCCATGGAGTTGTATTACAGCCCAGTGACCTGAGTCACAATCATTTTGCCATTTAGTATCTATCATGTCCTACAATTGATTACAGAAGAGATTTAAATTGAATTATTATTTATTGAATCCAAATTTTAACTTTTATGTCAGATGGAACTTGTTTTTACATCTTGTGAATCTTTTTACTAGAATTTAGTCCATATTTTGTTTTATTTTCAATATTAGCTTTTATATTTTAGTTGTATTATTGTTATGTCATCCTGAGCACTTATTAAGTGTGTGAGAGAAACCTACTCAGAGTTTTGCAGATATTCAACAGTTATTGAGCAAACCATCACATTGCTCAGTGATTGTAAGTGTGTGTTAATACCTGGATGTGTAAGATGTTTGCGATTAGAAAAAGCGATTAATAAACAAATAATGACAGAAACAGTAATCATGTTGCTTTACCTTTATTAAAGACATTTGAGACTTGTTGACGTAACATATTGGGTTGTCTGCCTGTTTGACAGAATGTGGTAAAAGGAACTGTAATCTTCATCATTTGTACCATTGATAAATAGTAGCTTTTTAATCAATAACCCCAAAACTCAAATAGGAAAAATGTGAATTTGCTGTATTTTGCATCAGCATTGTTGTTAGCAGCCATAGAGCCTGTTGATCCTCATGACGTCCCAGTAGGACATGCCCTGCCTCTGGCCGATCTGGACGTTGGAGTTGGGGATGGGGGTGATGCTGTCCCTCCCCTGCTGGATGGAGAAGGCTGTTTTTCCGTAGTGCATGATGGAGGAGAATGTAGGAGTGTTCAGGTTGTTGGTGTCCTGCTTGTAGTTGTAGGCCATCCGCTGGCTGGATGTTCTCCCAGCTGATCCTGACGAGCTGTCGCTGTCGCTTCCTGGTCTGCTCGGTGCTGGAAGCCCAGAGCGTGGTTGATCTCGCTGGATGATTCCGTGGTGTAGGCAGCTCTGCCTGCTGAGAGAGAGCACCTGTCTGCCTCCCACTCTGCCCAGAGAGGAGAAACATCCACCTTTGTTCTCGATGCCCATGTAGTCGTACTGCTCTGGACGGGGACTTGCGGATGCAGGTACTGCTGTGGAAGGCTTTCAGTGGCACGGTCGACCTCTGCCTCTCATAGCTGGTGAACTCGCTGCTCACGGTGAAGGGGATCACCACCTGACCGTTGGAGGCTTTCCACAGGCAAGCTCTGGGACCAGCACTTCATGGCGTTTCTGGTTTTCGAGCGAGCAGGTCTCCTTCCAGCAGGATCTCATCTGTGGCGTTGTTTGAGGTCAGAATCCTGGTGGTGATGTCCATGGTGTCCTCTGGGATGTCTTCAACTACCTCCTCCTGGAGAGGATGAGCCTGAGAGGCCGAGCAGGAGCAGCAGCAGCAGGTTGACACTGGGAGTCATCTTCAGGGTGGGTGTGAGGCTGTGGAGCTTCTGTGTGAGAGGAGAGACTCCTGATGCTTTATGTTTGACTCCAGTGCTGTCCAGGCTCTTTATACTCTCCTCACAGGTGTGTCTGCAGGATTATTATGGGCTGGGGTCCACACTGCTAGGCCTAAATAAACCTTTGAAGGGAGGACTCCACTGACAAACCCAGTGTTTCAACATGGTTTGTTATCTCTGGTCAGTAGGTGGATCAACACAGGTCTAGTTGGTTGTATTTTTTAAAGCTAAATAGTTAATGTGCTTTGCAACCAATAAGAACTTCTATTATTTTAAAAGAAACACACATTTACATACATACATTTACTTTTTGATATTTGTTTTGTTCTTTGACACTTCACAGAGTATTGATTCTGTCAAATTGAAAACACAAACACACCATCCACACTCTAACCCAGGCAATACAACTCTAAACGTGAACTTAACAAGAGTCACGTTTAGTTGAAAAAAAAGGTTCATTCATCATTGCAGAAAATGGTGTCTGATTATTCCAGGTGATCACTGTGCAAATTGAAGCACTAAGATTCAAAGCAGCGTGACTTTTAGTGATAACTGCCAAAACTTAAAGAAACAGGCTACTTGCTACAACACAGAGCTGTAGTAATGATTATGCATCATTTTCGTATCATTACATTCACAAAGCTAAAGATCAGAGTTTCAGAAAAGTGATCAACAAGTATAACAGTCTAGAGGCCGCACAGTTAATGCATGCTAATGTAAGATTGCCAACCTTTTAATAACAGCAAGTTAATCATTTTTATTATTATTGGGTGTTAACAAGCTAACAATTGCTAATTAGCAACAACTAACATAAAGTATAGCTGACGCTGAGGGAAATATTCTGAGATATCTGGTCATAAACCCAACGGACAAATTGTATTTCTGACCTGATTGTGGTGCTAGATGAATAGTTAAATCATTAGAATCAATACTATGCTAACCATGAATGTATTTGAACAAAGGTTTTAGCCAATCCATGAGTAGATGTTGGGATATTTCACGAGATAATGGAAGGCTTTCACTGGTGCTAAATGTCAGGGGATCACTAAATGTATTAGGATTCATACTCTTGGGACCACAAATGTCTCAACAAAATTCTATGACAATGAATCTGATTATTGATGAGATATTTAACTCAACAAACGTAGGGGATTGACTGACCAACAAAAGTAGCCACAAAGACTGGCCCTAGAGCTGTTCTGCATGCCAGAACTCATAAGGTAATTTACCAACACAGCTGTTCTGACTGTATTTCTTCAAATATAAAATAGGGTTCCAATGATCTTTAAAAAAACATATCTGTATAATACAAGAAAAAAGATCATTGTTTCTTTGTTATACTTTTGCTGCAAAATCAGATGCTCAGCTGTGTGACTTAAATGTGATGATTGTACATGAGAGACACAAACTGGTGCTAACGGTAAGTGGGATTTATCCTCACTATCTTTATCACTTTTCAGCAGACTTGTTATTTAATGCAGGATTAAGAAAGATGGATAGATGTACTTTATTGATCCCAAATTGGGAAATTATTGTGTTACAGCAGCATGTCAAGGACATTGCATATAGAGCGAAGTGGCAATAAAACAGATACAAAGAATTAAATAGCTCAAAATAGAATGTAATAAACATACAATGTACTAAACTGTACATACTCCCTAAGTAAATGATACACAATAAAGTACTAGAATACACAGTAAAGTACTAAATATAATAGAACAACAAATAAACCTATAAATAAGACACTAAAACAAGAGATGACAAACTATAAACAAGAG